>NW_019943373.1:0-42167 GCF_002910315.2 Salvelinus sp. IW2-2015 | reverse complement strand
ACCTGCCTAATGGTCAGGTTAGGTTAACCTGCCTAATGGTCAGGTTAGGTTAAACCTGCCTAATGGTCAGGTTAGGTTAACCTGCCTAATGGTCAGGTTAGGTTAACCTGCCTAATGGTCAGGTTAGGTTAACCTGCCTAATGGTCAGGTGAAGTATGTATATTTTGGGATGTGAGCACTCAGTCTATTTGACCTGACAATAGATCCGTTAGGGATGGAAACGGAGTCAAAGCGGTCAATATTGAGCATGAACAGTCGTGTCCTTTACATCATTGTCATGCCATGGTAGTTAAGCTGCTGTGGTGATGGCAATCCCAAAGAGAACTTCAGGTTAGTCGGGCCCTGGAGAGGAAGTGAGCTGTTCTGGACTGCAGGTGCTGAATGGTTGGTCATATATTTGAGGTAGTACAGGCGTATGTATGAGATGCCATTGGAGTGGCCCAAACTTACACCCCAGGAAAGCAAGCATAAAAAAATCCCTTGAGGTAAAGAAACCCTTGAGGAACCAGGCTCAGCTGGGGAAACCATCCTCTTTTGGCTGGTTGGGTAGGATTTGTTGTGAGAAGTAGATGTGCCCGTGAAATGATGGGACTGGAAGACTAAGGAGTTGTACGCTGTCTGAGATGCAGTGTCGAGTTGGCATGGATGCAGCTCTGATGCTGAAGGAGTGTCCAGAGAACAGCAGGATAACCGTATAGTGATAGTTTGTCTCAGATGGGAATGGTAAAATTTGTGAGGTGATGGAACCAGAGTCGGTGATGAATCATGGATCAGATGGAGAGGAATGTTGAGATTGTCTGGGGTGTAGGAAGTATGTGAGTGGTTTGTAAGGGCTGAGGGTAGATGGTAACCAGAACAGGGTGCTGTGGTTCTGCCAAACTGATCGGATTACTATGTTTGAGGGTGAAGGGATCTTTTTCAAGGATGGTGATGTCCGACATGAAAAATAAACGCAAAACACCCCCCCAAAAAAAAAAATTCTCAGCATGGAGAGACTGCAATGGAGACGTAACCTCGTCTCATCTGGATGCAGCCAGACAGGATGTCAATGGTGATGGGCTGGCGACAAGGGCAGACTTTGGAAAAGCTGGGCTGTGACCGGCCGATGAAGACTTGAACAGAGGCAGTTGTTTCACTGATCTACCCATGTGAGAGACACAGACTCGGTCTCAACCTTTAAGTCTTTACTGAAGACTTATCTCTTCAGTAGGTCATATGATTGAGTGTAGTCTGGCCCAGGAGTGTGAAGGTGAACGGAAAGGCTCTGGAGCAACGAACCGCCCTTGCTGTCTCTGCCTGGCCGGTTCCCCTCTCTCCACTGGGATTCTCTGCCTCTAACCCTATTACAGGGGCTGAGTCACTGGCTTACTGGTGCTCTTTCATGCCGTCCCTAGGAGGGGTGCGTCACTTGAGTAGGTTGAGTTACTGACGTGATCTTCCTGTCTGGGTTGGCGCCCAACCTTGGTTTGTGCTGTGGTGGAGATCTTTGTGGGCTATACTCGGCCTTGTCTCAGGATGGTAAGTTGGTGGTTGAAGATATCCCTCAAGTGGTGTGGGGGCTGTGCTTTGGCAAAGTGGGTGGGGTTATATCCTTCCTGTTTGGCCCTGTCCGGGGGTATCATCGGATGGGCCCACAGTGTCTCAGCCTCCAGTATTTATGCTGCAGTAGTTTATGTGTCGGGGGGCTAGGGTCAGTTGGTTATATCTGGAGTACTTCTCCTGTCTTATCCAGTGTCCTGTGTGAATTTAAGTATGCTCTCTCTAATTCTCTCCTTATCTCTTTCTTTCTCTCTCTCGGAGGACCTGAGCCCTAGGACCATGCGTCAGGACTACCGGGCATGATGACTCCTTGCTGTCCCCAGTCCACCTGGCCTTGCTGCTGTTCCAGTTTCAACTGTTCTGCCTGCGGCTACGGACGTGCTACCTGTCCCAGACCTGCTGTTTTCAACTCTCTAGAGACCGCAGGAGCGGTAGAGATCCTCTTAATGATCGGCTATGAAAAGCCAACTGACATTTACTCCTGATTATTATTTGACCATGCTGGTCATTTATGAACATTTGAACATCTTGGCCATGTTCTGTTATAATCTCCACCCGGCACAGCCAGAAGAGGACTGGCCACCCCTCATAGCCTGGTTCCTCTCTAGGTTTCTTCCTAGGTTTTGGCCTTTCTAGGGAGTTTTTCCTAGCCGCCATGCTTCTACACCAGCATTGCTTGCTGTTTGGGGTTTTAGGCTGGGTTTCTGTACAGCACTTTGAGATATTAGCTGATGTACGAAGGGCTATATAAAATAAACTTGATTTGAAAAATAAACTTGATCTAGGATAGGGTCTCAGCTGGTAAGACCAGGGGTTGATCTGCTGTAGCAAGAGGCACGTAACTGACTGAGCTGGCTGGGATTAGAGAGTTCATTGCTGGTAGGGATGGAAGGTAAGATACTGCGGAAGTGGCAGTAACAGAACCAGCGGGACCGTAGGTGGAGAGGTAGTCACTGGCAGAGAGAGAGGGGGTGAGCCACCGCCAGAGTGTCAAATGGGTGTTGGAGACAAACAAACTAGGTTGTTGGAGCAAGGGGGATGATGGCAAAAAGGATTGAAGGGGCAGATCAGATCGGGGGGGGGGGTGAATCAGGAGCCACTGGTGTTGGGGCAGAAAGGATGGGATGGACAACCGGCAGAGGTTACATGTGATGACACCCTGCAGGCAAAGAGGCTACATTACAGCTGTCAAGAGTGCCCCAGTACATGCAGATATTCCACTGAGAGAGCCTGGAGGCAGTGAAAGAGATTGTTTGGCCATGGCCAGATCCATAACGATGGAGTGGTAGTCTTCCAACGCCTTGCGGCAAGAAGGCCAAAGTCAGGGCCGGAGTGACTGGAGGTGGGGAGAGGTTGTCACTGGCAGAGAGAGGCTAGCGGGACCTTGTAGGATCTGCTGGCGAAGCAAGGAAGAGACAGGATGCAAATTGAAGTGGAGTGTGTTCGGTGGAGGAAGAGCCAGAGGCAGCCGTCAAGAGGGAATGGTGAGCCGGAAGGCAGGGCTGAGGCCAGCAGGGAAAATTAAGATGTATTTTTAATTTAACTAGGCAAGTCCGTTAAGAACAAATTGTTATTTACAATGATGGCCTATTGGTGAACAGTGGGTTAACTGCCTTGTTCAGCGGCAGAATGACAGATTTTTGAACTTGTCAGCTCGGGGATTCGATCCACCAACCTTTTGGTCACTGGCCCAACACTCTAACCACTAAGCTACCTGCCGCTTGGTAGCCTAGCGGTTAGAGATCAAGGCAGTAGGCTCACTGAACTGGGTTTAGGTCACAGCTGTGAGGAACAGGGACTGAGCCACAGCTGGAGCAGAAGGCACGTATAGCTGACTTAGAAATCTTTGCTTGCAGGGAAGGTTAGGCACTGCATGGGTGGCGGTCATACGGCCAGTGGGACCAGAGGTGGAGAGGGGGAGGTTGTGTCACCATGGGAGCAGCGTTTTTGGACTAGTGGGGCCTGAGGGTGTCACTAGAAAAGAGAAGGGGTGAGCCACTGCACGGGGCCAGATGGACCTGAGAAGCGGAGTGCTGCTCGAGAATGTGAAGATCATGCAAGCTAGGTGAAGACTGGAACAGAGAGAGAGTATGTTCACTGAATTGGGACAGTGCCAGGGGCTGGACCGTTGCGGGCACTTACCTGGATGAGTCAGTGGGGAAGATAGAGATCGTTGCTGGAAGAGAGAAGGAAGACACTGCAGTGGTGGCAGCGGTACCTGTGATGGCGACGACAGAGATGGTGGCCTTGCATCGCGTTCTTAGGAAACTATGCAGTTTTTTGTTATTTTAAGTATTATTTCTTACACTGTTACCCCAGGAAATCTTAAGTCTCATTACATACAGCCGGGAGGAACTATTGGATATAAGAGCAACGTCATTACGACCAAGAATACAACTTCCACTTAGCGGATCCTCTGTTTGGACCACCACCCAGGACAATGGATCGGATCCCAGTAGGGGCCCCAAAACAACGGCGCCGCAGAAGTGGCAGACAGAGCGGTCTTCTGGTCAGGCTCCGTAGACGGGCACGTCGCTCACCGCTCCCAAGTATACTACTCGCCAATGTCTAGTCTCTTGACAACAAGGTAGATGAAATTCGAGCAAGGGTTGCCTTCCAGAGAGACATCAGAGATTGTTACATTCTCTGTTTCATGGAAACATGGCTCACTCGGGATACATTATCAGAGTCAGTACAGCCATCGCGCCGACAGAAACAAACAGGTCTGTTCAACGCTGGTCCGACCAATCGAATTCCACGCTTCAATAGTCCATGCTTCAAGATTGCTTTGATCACGTGGACTGGGATATGTTCCGGATAGCATCGAACAAGAACATTGATGTATACGCTGATTCGGTGAGCGAGTTTATTAGCAAGTGCATCGGTGATGTTGTACCCACAGTGGCTATTCAAATCTTCCCCAACCAGAAACCGTGGACTGATGGCAGCATTCACGCAAAACTGAAAGGGCGAACCACTGCTTCTAATCAGGGCAAGGCGACCGGAAACATGACAGAATACAAAACATACCGCAAGGAAATAAAACAAGCTAAGCATCAGTATAGAGACAAAGTAGAGTTGCAGTTCAACGACTCAGACACGAGACGTATGTGGCAGGGTCTACAGTCAATCACGGATTACAAAAAGAAAACCAGCCCAGTCGCGGACACCGACGTCTTGCTCCCAGACAAACTAAACTTCTTTGCTCGGGTTGAGGACAATACAGTGCCACTGACACGGCCCGCTACCAAAACCTGTGGGCTCTCCTTCACCGCAGCCAATGTGAGTAAAACATTTAAACGTGTTAACCCTTGCAAGGCTGCCGGCCCATACGGCATCACTAGCCGCGTCCTCAGACCATGAGCAGACCAGCTGGCTGGTGTGTTTACGGACATATTCAATCAATCCCTATCCCAGTCTGCTGTTCCCACATGCTTCAAGAGGGCCACCAATGTTCCTGTTCCCAAGAAAGCTCAGGTAACTGAGCTAAACGACTATCGCCCCGTAGCACCCACTTCCATCATCATGAAGTGCTTTGAGAGACTAGTCAAGGATCATATCACCTCCACCCTACCTGACACCCTAGACTCACTCCAATTTGCTTACCGCCCCAATAGGTCCACAGACGACGCAATCACAATTACACTGCATACTGCCCTAACCCATCGGGACAAGAGGAATACCTATGTAAGAATGCTGGGTCTAGACCCCGCCCTGTCCAAATGGGTCCTGTACTTTAATGGGTCGCCCCCAGGTGGTGAGGGTAGGAAACAACATCTCCACCCCGCTGATCATCAACACTGGGGCCCCACAAGTGTGTGTTCTCAGCCCCCTCCTGTACTCCCTGTTTACCCACGACTGCGTGGCCATGTACGCCTCCAACTCAATCATAAAGTTTGCAGACGACACTACAGTGGTAGGCTTGATTACCAACAACGACAAGACAGCCTACAGGGAGGATGTGAGGGCTCTCGGAGTGTGGTTTCAGGAAAATAACCTCACACTCAATGTCAACAAAACAACGGAGATGATCGTGGACTTCAGGAAACAGCAGAGGGAGCACCCCCCTATACACATCGACGGGACAGTAGTGGAGAAGGTGAAAAGTTTTAAGTTCCTCGGCATACACATCACTGACAAACTGATATGGTCCACCCACAGACAGAGTGGTGAAGAAGGCGCAACAGTGCCTCTTCAACCTCAGAAGGCTGAAGAAATGTGGCTTGTCACCAAAAACACTCAAACTTTTACAGATGCACAATTGAGAGCATCCTGTCGGGCTGTATCACCGCCTGGTACGGCAACTGCTCTGCCCACAACCGTAAGGCTCTCCAGGGGGTAGTGAGGTCTGCAGGACGCATCACCGGGGCAAACTACCTGCTCTCCAGGACACCTACACCACCCGATGTCACAGGAAGGCCATAAAAGATCATCAAGGACAACAACCACCCGAGCCACTGCCTGTTCACCCCGCTATCATCAAGAAGGCGAGGTCAGTACAGGTGCATCAAAGCTGGGACCGAGAGACTGAAAAACAGCTTCTATCTCAAGGCCATCAGACTGTTAAACAGCCATCACTAACATTGAGTGGCTGCTGCCAACATACTGACTCAAATCTCTAGCCACTTTAATAATTAAAATTGGATGTAAAAGATGTATCACTAGTTACTTTAAACAATGCTACTTTATATAATGTTTACATACCCTACATTACTCTTCTCATGTGTATATACTGTACATATATACCATCTACTGCATCTTGCCTATGCCGTTCGGCCATCGCTCATCCATATATTTATATGTACATATTCTTATTAATTCCGTTACTCTTGTGTATAAGGTAGTTGTTGTGAAATTGTTAGATTACTTGTTAGATATTACTGCACGGTCGGAACTAGAAGCACAAGCATTTCGCTACACTAGCATTAATATCTGCTAGCCATGTGTATGTGACCAATAAAATTTGATTTGAAAGGGAAATGTCACTGGCAGAGCAGCAGTCACGGGCCAGCGTCACGTGATGGGGAAGAGTCAAAGGCTGTAAAGATGGAGCAGGCAAGATCGCCAGGAGGCCAGAGCAGGCAACCAGAAAACCAGTTTCACCACCAGCAGAGAGCATGAGAGGGGACTAGAGGAAGCGGTACGCTGAGAGAGAGAGAGAGAGAGAGAGAGAGAGAGAGAGAGAGAGAGCAGGTGAGTCACTGCTGGGGCGGTGGTCCAGGGTGGCCAGAGAAAAAAGTAATAGCAAGAGGCAAGGAAGCCAGTGGGCCAGAGACTGGGGCAGTGAGAGAGCAGAACGGGACATGTACCAGAGACTGGGGCAGTGAGAGAGCAGGACATGTACCAGAGACTGGTGCAGTGAGAGAGCAGGACATGTACCAGAGACTGGGGCAGTGAGAGAGCAGAACATGTACCAGAGACTGGGACAGTGAGAGAGAAGAACATGTACCAGAGACTGGGACAGTGAGAGAGCAGGACATGTACCAGAGACTGGGGCAGTGAGAGAGCAGAACATGTACCAGAGACTGGGGCAGTGAGAGAGCAGAATGGGACATGTACCAGAGACTGGGGCAGNGGGACAGTGAGAGAGCAGAATGGGACATGTACCAGAGACTGGGGCAGTGAGAGAGCAGAATGGGACATGTACCAGAGACTGGGACAGTGAGAGAGAAGAACGGGATATGTACCAGAGACTGGGGCAGTGAGAGAGAACTGGGATATAGAGAGCCTGAAGACAGCAATTGAAAACAATGAAACTAAAGCATGCAACACCAAGAGACTATTGATTTCAACAGGTTGTGAGACAAATAGAGTAGAGGTTAGTGAAGAAGACCTGAACAGAAGCAGATGCAACAAAACATTACAATTAACTTGCTAAGTAGCTAAACTTGCTCAGCAAAACTTGATAAGGCTAGTAACACACAGCATCCTATGACATGCAGTGCAGAACAAACAGACTTAATGTTTGGTTGGTCAGGTTTAAGTAGGGTGGCAGTGCTGATTAAGGAGAGTGAGGACAGGTGTGGAGACTGATTACCAATGAGTTGCAGCTGATGCTTGTTGAGGAACTGCTGGTCAAGGCAACTAGTTAAAGTGTTGAAAACCAGCTTGGAGGCTGATTGGCAATTAGTAGCAACTGGTGCTTCATGAGCTCCCAGGGAGCTGCGTCCAAGGCAAAAAAAAGCGGTTGCATTCAAGCCTGGTCCTCTCTCCTGAATTTGGGTTAATGTTTAACACAATTAAATGAATCAGAACTCCAGACTGACAAGAGTTGTGAGAAGAGGTCTGGAAATTGATTCTACCTTTTCAAGAACCGTTGTTTTAACCATGGCTTGGATTAGTATATATACCCTAGGCTATGTGTGGGTTGTATTAGTATATATACCCTAGGCTATGTGTGGGTTGTATTAGTATATATACCCTAGGCTATGTGTGGCTTGGATTAGTATATACCCTAGGCTATGTGTGGGTTGTATTAGTATATATACCCTAGGCTATGTGTGGGTTGTATTAGTATATATACACTAGGCTATGTGTGGGTTGTATTAGTATATATACACTAGGCTATGTGTGGGTTGTATTAGTATATTCACTAGCTATGTTGGGTTGTATTAGTATAATATACTAGGCTATGTGTGGGTTGTATTAGTATATATACACTAGGCTATGTGTGTTGTATTGTATATATACACTAGGCTATGTGTGGGTTGTATTAGTATATATACACTAGGCTATGTGTGGTTGTATTAGTATATATACACTAGGCTATGTGTGGTTGTATTAGTATATATACACTAGGCTATGTGTGGGTTGTATTTATATATACACTAGGCTATGTGTGGGTTGTATTAAGTATATTACACTAGGCTATGTGTGGGTTGTATTAGTATATTACACTAGGCTATGTGTGGGTTGATAGTTATATACTACATAGGCTATGTGTGGGTTGTATTAGTATATATACACTAGGCTATGTGTGGGTTGTATTAGTATATATACACTAGGCTATGTGTGGGTTGTATTAGTATGTATACACTAGGCTATGTGTGGGTTGTATTAGTTATATTACACTACTATGTGTGGGTGTATTATGTATATATACACTAGGCTATGTGTGGGTTGTTTATTATATACACTAGGCTATGTGTGGTTGTATTAGTATTTATCACTAGGCTATGTGTGGGTTGTATTAGTATTATATACACTAGGCTATGTGTGGTTGTATTAGTATATATACACTAGGCTATGTGTGGGTTGTATTAGTATTACATAGGCTATGTGTGGGTTGTATTAGTATATACACTGGCTATGTGTGGGTTGTATTAGTGTATACACTAGCTATGTGTGGGTTTTATAGATATATACACTAGGCTATGTGTGTGGGTTGTATTAGTATATTACACTAGGCTATGTGTGGTTGTATTAGTATATACACTAGGCTATGTGTGGGTTGTATTAGTATATATTACACTAGGCTATGTGTGGGTTGTATTAGTATATATACACTAGGCTATGTGTGGGTTGTATTAGTATATACACTAGGCTATGTGTGGGTTGTATTAGTATATATACACTAGCTATGTGTGGGTTTATTAGTATATATACACTAGGCTATGTGGGTGTGTTTATTAGTATATTACACTAGGCTATGTGTGGGTTGTATTAGTATATATACACTAGGCTATGTGTGGGTTGTATTAGTATATATACACTAGGCTATGTGTGTGTTGTATTAGTAGTATATACACTAGGCTATGTGTGGGTTGTATTAGTATATTACACTAGGCTATGTGTGGGTTGTATTAGTTTATATACATAGGCTATGTGTGGGTTGTATTAGTATTATACATTAGGCTATGTGTGGGTTGTATTAGTATGTACACTAGGCTATGTGTGGGTTGTATTAGTATATAGTACACTAGGCTATGTGTGGGTTTGTATTAGTATATATACACTAGCTATGTTGTGGGTTGTATTAGTATGTACACTGAGGCTATGTGTGGGTTGTATTAGTATATACACTAGGCTATGTGTGGGTTGTATTAGTATATATACACTAGGCTATGTTTGGGTTGTATTAGTATGTACACTAGGCTATGTGTGGGTTGTTTTAGTATTTACACTTTATACACCAGTATATACATTTTAGTCACTTAGCAGATGCTCTTACCAAGACCAACTTACAGTAATGAGAGCATACATTTTCGTACTTGTCCCCTGTGGGAATCGAACCCACAACCTTGATGTTGCAATAAAGTGCATTAAACATGAATATACTAACTACAAGTAACATTGAGGGTTATGTGAGTCGATGCACTTGGAGGGTGGTAGTCAGTGGAACTTATCTATTGTACAATGACATAATGCAAATGCTTTTAGGCTAAAATGAACTTTCTTTGACAACAAAGGTACTTTCAAAAGCACATAAAAAACATTCTGTTTTTAGACCACATGCACAACATGGATCCCTCAAAAGGTTTTCAACAAACTGCTTGAGCAACGTTAAGCATCCTAGACAGTTTAATGTGACGTGTATGAGTAGGTTACCAATGAATATATGAGTTCCAGGGAGCCCTCTCAGCCTAACTTAGATGAAGGGGTGTAGTGCCAAATATATAGGAAGGAGCAGAGAGCAGCAGGCTTGGGATAGAGCAGTAGTCCAGGGTGTAGTCCAGGCTCTGTCACAAATAGAAACAGCACCATGCTTCACTGGACTCAATTCTAAATTGATCAAGTCTTCAATGCAACCTACACTACAGATGGAGTGTGCATTATAATCTACCTGCCCTGTAGGGAAATGGCCACTCTAAACTGGCTCTGACTGGAGCACTTAACAGCAAGGAGTCCACTGAAGGGACTGAAACCAGCTGTCAGTGAATGGTCATACTTTCTCTCGCTCTCTTAGTGAACGCTGGAAGCAAGCAACGAATAACAAAAGCCAAGCGACTCTGTTGTGGCCAGTCTTACTACTGCTCACATATATATGGGTTGAGGATGTAAAAAGAAATATCTTGCTATTGCAGAGAATCTGAAACAATGGTGTTCATTGTTGTTTGGGCTGAGTAAGTGTTTTCCTGAAAGACATAGTGAAGACAAAAGTAACTCATCTGAAAGTAGGCTGAATAGGTCTGTACCTATCAACTTTCAACAATTAACGTGAACTGTAGTGTAGTCACTGTCACACATTATATTCTACTGTAGCTATAACGAAATACAGCAAAAAGTAATATCTTGTTGTTGTGAATCTTATACTAAGATAAGTATTTCTCATTATTATGACAGTATTGTTATGTAACAGGCTCCCTGAAGAGGAGCGCATGTCTTGCATTGAAGCTCACCGCTCATATAACCCCACAGCTTTTAACTCCACTCTCATCCATAAAAAAAAACACCATAAAAACATTACAATAAAGTATCCCCACTCACGGCTAAAAGCAGGGAACAGGCAGGTTGTTCCTTCGTAGTGTCACGTTGTTTTCACTCCCAGTGTCAGAGAATCTAACAGTAACCAACCAGTCTCTGTCGCCCCCCGAACCACGGAATGGCAGAGAGAGGAGCTTGATTCCAAAGGGCTCCTTTTCTCTCCTCCGTCTATCTACAGAATGACACGACGGCGTGAATAGACCATCCTTCGCGCCCTTCGTTCTCTTGCCGATTTCAAAACTGTCCGTTGCTTTCCGGAGGAGTTCACCTTCGCCTCCACTTCGGGAACCTTTCAGTCCGTCACGGAATGCGGTCTGAAAGGGATAAACACAGCGGTGGTGACAATTCAGCGGTTGAGTCCGCGCGTCAGGAGGCCTGTTTGACTCAGCAGATTATTTTCTGCAATCGCGTTCTGCATCTTTCTAGAGCTAGAAGAGCAGAGCTCCCAAACCCACTCCTAGCGCTTCTAATCATTTACACCAGTTCCATAAAACAGCTTGTGTCTGTGAAGTTCCTGCTCGATAGACAGCCCTGAATGTGATGTTTCCAACATCTATTCTCTCGAGTAGAGTGCACGGTTTGTTTGTAGACTATTGTAGTTTAATACAAGGTGTTGAGAATGAGATTAACTAATATAGTAAATTAAATTTAAAAATCCAGCAGCTTGTACCATGCAAGGTAAAGGATATGTGGATTGTTCCCTTCTAAAATTGATACCTGTCAAATGATAGGCAACTGTCTCAGGGCTAAGGCAGGTGATAGGTATGCAGTAGCCAGTGATTACAAGGAAGGTGACAGGTTCAGTATGTAGTAGCCTGTGATTACAAGGAAGGTGACAGGTTCAGTATGCAGTAGCCAGCTGATACAAGAACGGTGACAGGTTCAGTATGTAGTAGCTGTGTTACAAGAAGGTGACAGGTCAGTAGTAGTAGCCTGTGATTACAAGGAAGGTGACAGGTTCAGTATGTAGAGCCAGTGATTAGCAAGGAAGGTGACAGGTTCAGTATGTAGTAGCCTGTGATAACAAGGAAGGTGACAGGTTCAGTATGCAGTAGCAGTGATTACAGGAAGGTGCAGGTTCATAGTAGTAGCAGTGATAACAAGGAAGGGACAGGTTCAGTATAGGAAGCAGTGTTACAAGAAGGACAGTTCAGTATGCAGTAGCCAGTGAGTATATTATAGAGAGTTAAAGGTGTATTATATCATAGAGTTAAAGTGGTATTATACCAAGATGAAAGTGTATATATTATAGAGTAAAGGTGTATATTCATAGAGTAAAAGGTGTATATACATAGAGTTAAGGTGTATTATATCAGATTAAAGGTAGTTATAGAGTTAAGGTATTATATCTAGTTAGTGTATTATACCATAGAGTAAGGTTATTATTATAGAGTTAAAGGTGTTATCATGGTTAAAGTGTATATATCAGAGTTAAAGGTGTATTAATAGAAGTTAACAGGTGTATTATACAGTGTTAAAGGTTATTATACCAGAGTTAAAGGTGTATTATATCATAGAGTTAAAGGTGTATTTATCATAGTTAGGTGTATAAGGTGTATTATATATAGATGTATGGTATTATTATAGTTAAAGGTGTTTATAATCAGAGTTAAAGGTGTATTACCATAGAGTTAAAGTGTATTATATTAAGAGTTAAAGGTGTATTATATCATAGTAAGTGTATTTATCAGAATAAAGGTGTTATTATACATAGAGTTAAAGTGTATTATATCAGAGTTAAAGGTTGTATTAACAGAGTAAAAGGTGTATTTATTATAAGTTAAAGGTGTATTATATCATAGTGTTAAAGTGTTTATATCAGAGTTACAAGTGTATAATATTATAGGTATGTTATTACATAGATTAAGGTGTATTATACCATAGAGTTAAAGGTGATTATTATAGTAGTTAAAGGTGTTTATATCATAGTAGTTAAAGGTGAATTATATATCAGAGTTAAGGTGTATTATAATAGAGTTAAAGGGTTATTATATCAGAGTTAAAGTTGTATTATCCAGAGTTAAGGTGTATTATATTATAGAGTTAAAGGTGTATTATATATAGTGTTAAAGGTGTATTTATCAGAGTTAAAGTGTATTATTTATATGTTAAGTGTATTAATCAGAGTTAAAGTGTTATACATAGAGTTAAAGTGGTATTATATCAGAGTTAAAGTTATTATTTACAGAGTTAAAAGTGTATTATCATTTAGAGTTAAAGGTGTATTATACCATAGAGTTAAAGGTGTATTATATTATAGTGTTAAAGGTGTATTATATTATAGTGTTAAAGGTGTATTATATCATAGAGTTAAAGGTGTATTATATTATAGTGTTAAAGGTGTATTATATCATAGAGTTAAAGGTGTATTAAAGGTGAAGTCGGAAGTTTACATGGACCTTAGCCAAATAGATTTAAACTCAGTTTTTCACAATTTCTGACATTTAATCCTAGTAAAAATTCCCTGTTTTAGGTCAGTTAGGATCACCACTTTATTTTAAGAATGTGAAATTTCATAATAATAGTAGAGATAAGTATTTCTTTCAGCTTCTATTTCTTTCATCACATTCCCAGTGGGTCAGAAGTTTAAATACACTCAATTAGTATTTGGTACCATTGCCTTTACATTTTTTTACTTGGGTCAAATGTTTCGGGTAGCCTTCCACAAGCTTCCCACAATAAGTTGGGAGAATATTGGCCCATTCCTCCTGACAAAGCTGGTGTAACTGAGTCAGGTTTGTAGGCCTCCTTGCTCGCACACAGTTTTTCAGTTCTGCTCACACATTTTCTATAGGATTGAGGTCAAGGCTTTGTGATGGCCACTCCAATACCTTGACTTTGTTGTCCTTAAGCCATTTTTCCACAACTTTGTAAGCATTGTCCATTTGGAAAATCCATTTGCGACCAAGCATTAACTTCCTGACTGATGTCTTGAGATGTTGCTTCAATATATCCACATAATTTTCCTTCCTCATAATGACATCTATTTTGTGAAGTGCACCAGTCCCTCCTGCAGCAAAGCACCCCCACAACACTATGCTGCCACCCCTGAGCTTCCTGGGTTGGGATGGTGTTCTTCGGCTTGCAAGCGTCCCCCCTTTTCCTCCAAACATATCGATGGTCATTATGGCCAAACAGTTCTATTTTTGTTTCATCAGACCAGAGGACATTTCTCCAAAAAGTACGATATTTGTCCCCATGTGCAGTTGCAAACCGTAGTCTGGCATTTCTATGGCGGTTTTGGAGCGGTGGCTTCTTCCTTGCTGAGTGGCCTTTCAGGTTATGTCAACATAGGACTCGTTTTACTGTGGATATAGATACTTTTGTACCTGTTTTCTCCAGCGTCTTCACAAGGTCCTTCGCTGTTGTTCTGGGATTGATTTGCACTTTTCGCACCAAAGTACGTTCATCTCTAGGAGACAGAACGCGTCTCCTTCCTGAGCGGTATGATGGCTGCGTGGTCCCATGGTGTTTATACTTGCGTACTATTGCTTGTACAGATGAACGTGGTACCTTCAGGCATTTGGAAATTGCTCCCAAGGATGAACCAGACTTGTGGAGGTCTACAATTATTTTTTCTGAGGTCTTGGCTGATTTCTTTTGATTTTCCCATGATGTCAAGCAAAGAGGCACTGAGATTGAAGGTAGGCCTTGAAATACATCCACAGGTACACCTCCAAATGACTCAAATGATGTCAATTACTCGACAGCCTTGGTTTCTCTAATTGATTGCCTCGCCTGGTTCACCAACTACTCTCTCTGATCGAGTTCAGTGTGTCAAATCGGAGGGTCTGTTGTCCGGGCCTCTGGCAGTCTCTATGGGGTGCCACAGGGTTCAATTTTGGACCGACTCTCTTCTCTGTTTACATCAATGATGTCGCTCTTGCTGCTGGTGATTCTCTGATCCACCTCTACGCAGACGACACTATTCTGTATACTTCTGGCCTTCTTTTGACACTGTGTTAACAACCCTCCAGGCGAGCTTCAATGCCATACAACTCTCCTTCCGTGGCCTCCAACTGCTCTTAAATACAAGTAAAACCAAATGCATGCTCTTCAACCGATCGCTGCCTGCTCCTGCCCGCCTGTCCAACATCACTACTTTGGACGGCTCTGACTTAGAATATGTGGACAACTAACAAATACCTAGGTGTCTGGTTAGACTGTAAACTCTCCTTCCAGACTCACATCAAACATCTCCAATCCAAAGTTCAAATCTAGAATATGGCTTCCTATTCCGCAACAAAAGCATCCTTTACTCATGCTGCCAAAACATACCCTTGTAAAACTGACCATCCTACCAATCCTCGACTTCGGTGATTGTCATTTACAAAATAGCCTCCAAAACCCTACTCAATAAATTGGATGCAGTCTATCACAGTGCCATCCGTTTTGTCCAAAGCCCCATATACTACCACCACTGCGACCTGTACACTCTGTTGGCTGGCCCTCGCTTCATACTCGTCGCCAAACCCACTGGTTCCAGGTCATTACAAGACCCTGCTAGGTAAAGTCCCCCCTTATCTCAGCTCGCTGGTCACCATAGCAGCACCTACCTGTAGCACGCGCTCCAGCAGGTATATCTCTCTAGTCACCCCAAAACCAATTCTTCCTTTGGACGCCTCTCCTTCCAGTTCTCTGCTGCCAATGACTGGACAGAACTACAAAAATCTCTGAAACTGGAACACCTATCTCCCTCACTAGCTTTAAGCACCGGCTGTCAGAAGCAGCTCATAGATTACTTGCACCTGTACATAACCCATCTACAATTTAGCCCAAACACACTACCTCTTTACCTACTGTATTTATTTATTTATTATTTTGCTCCTTTGCACCCCATTATTTCTGTCTCTACTTTGCACTTTTCTTCCACTGCAAACCAACCATTCCAGTGTTTTTTGTTTTTATTTTACTTGCTGTGTTGTACTCACTTCGCCTCCATGGCCTTTTATATTTTTATTTATTTATACATATATTTGTTTGCCTTCACCTCCCTTATCTCACCTCACTTGCTCACATTGTATTAGACTTATTTTTATTTTTTTTCATGTATTATTGACTATATGTTTGTTTTACTCCATGTGTAACTATGTGTTGTTGTATGTGTCGAACTGCTTTGCTTTATCTTGGCCAGGTCGCAATTGTAAATGAGAACGTGTTCTCAATTTGCCTACCTGGTTAAATAAAGGTTAAATAAAAAAAATATATAAAAAAAATTTGCCTATCAGAAGCTTCTAAAGCCATGACATCATTTTCTGGAATTTTCCAAGCTGTTTATTAAAGGCACAATCAACTCAGTGTATGTAAACTTCTGAGCCACTAGAATTGTGATACAGTGAATAATAAGTGAAATAATCTGTCTGTAAACAATTGTTGGAAAAATTACTTGTGTCATGCACAAAGTAGATGTCCTATCCAACTTGCCAAAACTAAAGTTTGTTAACAAGAAATGTATGGAGTGGTTGAAAAATTAGTTATAATAACTCCAACCTAAATAATATTATTGATATGTTCATCAAAAGAGAGATCAGGGAGGTCCTTCACAGTTTTATTTGATGACTGTCCAATCATCAAGATTATTTGTCAGATCAAACAGCAGATCGCTTTGTTTTTCAGACCAAGAACTAGCATCTCTGTTTCGTCCAAGTTTTTTTTTTAAACAACACAGGCTTTCAGTGTCATGATTCCCCTTGTCAACAACAGAGGGCGGCAGAGACCGTCCTAGAGACATTAATGACACTCAGTTGTGTCCTATTTACTCATTATGATTTCCCTGTTAAAAGAGGTGTGTTTTCTGTTGTCCTTTGCAGAAGCTTGATTTGTGTGCTTTTATCTCCTGAGTGAGTTTTCGAGACTTGTGTTTCTTGGTTGCCTAGTGTTACTGTGATCCTTCCGTTACCGTTTCTCAATAAAGTATTATGTTTATCCTTAACTTCTCTAGGGTAGGGGGCAGCATTCAGAATTTTGGAACCAAATTAAACTGCCAGCTACTCGTCCCCAGAAGATAAGATATGCATAGTATTAGTAGATTTGGATAGAAAACACTCTGATGTTTCCAAAACTGTTTGAATCATGTCTGTGAGTATAACAGAACGTATTTAGCAGGCGAAACCCCGAGGACAAACCATTCAGAATTTCTTTTTTGAGGTCACTCTCTTTTCAATGAGGTTTCATTGGGAAACCAGATTTCTAAGGGACCTGCTTGCAGTTCCTACCGCTTCCACTGAATGTCAACAGTCTTGAGAATTTGGTTGAGGTTATTCCTTTGTGTAATGAAGAAGTACGGCCATCTTGAACGAGAGTCACTCAACGTGTCAGGTTTGTTAGAGGCGCGAGACCAGAAAGCATGCTACATATTGTTTTAATCCTGTATTGAACACAGATCATCCCGTCTTCAATTTTGTCTATTATTAACGTAAAAAAATACCTAAAGTTGTATTACAAAAGTAGTTCGACATTTTTTGGCAAAGTTTACAGGTAACCTTTGAGATATTTTGTTGTCACGTTTCAGCAAGTTGGAACTTGTGTTATTCTGGATCAAACGCTCCAAATAAATGGACATTTTGGATATATATCGACGGAATTAATAGAGCATAACTGCACCACATATCACACTTTCACAAAATGCTTGAAGACACGGCTTAAGGTCAATCAGATTTGTGAACATGGTCCCTAGCTGTGTGTTGCCGCTTTCCATGTCTGTTGTCTAACTTGTGAGGTGTGGAAACACTTTGTTGCTTTTATGAATTTTGTCTTGCTGCTTTTTGTTCTATGTTGCTCTGTCTGCATGCTACGTCTTGCTTGTCCTATGTTGCTATGTCTGTATGCTATGTCTTGTTCTATGTTGCTATTGTCCATATTGTAATTGTTTTTAATAACCTGCCCAGGGACTGCGGTTGAAAATTAGCCGGCTGGCTAAAACCGGCACTTTTACTGAAACGTTGATTAATGTGCACTGTCCCTGTAAAAATAAAATAAACTCAAACTCAAACTCAAGTTGGATGGGTTCCGCTGGTGTACAGCAATCTTGAAGTCATACCCCATATTCTCAATTGGATTGAGGTCTGGGCTTTGACTAGGCCATTTAAAAATATATATATATTTCACCTTTATTTAACCAGGTAGGCAAGTTGAGAACACGTTCTCATTTACAATTGCGACCTGGCCAAGATAAAGCAAAGCAGTTCGACACATACAACAACACAGAGTTACACATGGAGTAAAACAAACATACATAATACAGTAGAAAAATAAGTCTATATACAATGTGAGCAAGTGAGGTGAGATAAGGGAGTTGAAGGCAAACAAAAAATATATATAAATAAATAAAAATATAATAAAAATATTTTAAAAAGGCCATGGTGGCGAAGTAAATACAATATAGCAAGTAAAAACACTGGAATGGTTGGCTTGCAGTGGAAGAAATGTGCAAAGTAGAGATAGAAATAATGGGGTGCAAAGGAGCAAAATAAATAAATAAATACAGTAGGTAAAGAGGTAGTTGTTTGGGCTAAATTATAGATGGGCTATGTACAGGTGCAATAATCTATGAGCTGCTCTGACAGCTGGTGCTTAAAGCTACTGAGGGAGATAAGTGTTTCCAGTTCCAGAGATTTTTGTAGTTCGTTCCAGTCATTGGCAGCAGAGAACTGGAAGGAGAGGCGACCAAAGGAATAATTGGTTTTGGGGGTGACCAGAGAGATATACCTGCTGGAGCGCGTGCTACAGGTYGGTGCTGCTATGGTGACCAGCGAGCTAAGATAAGGGGGGACTTTACCTAGCAGGGTCTTGTAGATGACCTGGAGCCAGTGGGTTTGGCGACGAGTATGAAGCGAGGGCCAGCCAACGAGAGTGTACAGGTCGCAGTGGTGAGTAGTATATGGGGCTTTGGTGACAAAACGGATGGCACTGTGATAGACTGCATCCAATTTATTGAGTAGGGTATTGGAGGCTAATTTTTGTAAATGACATCACGCGAAGTCGAGGATTGCGTAGGCGATGGTCGCAGTTTCTAACAAGTTGGTTATTTTCGGAGGCCCATGAGCTGAACGGATGCTTTTGTTGCGGAATAGGAAGCCAATTATAGATTTAACTTTGGATTTGGAGATGTTTGATGTGAGTCTGGAAGGAGAGTTTACAGTCTAACCAGGCACTCAGGTATTTTGCGTAGTTGTCCCATGTATTCTAACTCAGAACCGTCCCACAGTAGTGGATTGGACAGGCGGCAGGAGGTGCAGGCCAGCGATCGGGTGAAGCACATGCATTTAGTTTTACTAGTATTTAAGAAGCAATTGGAGGCCACGGAAGGAGAGTTGTATGGCATTGAAGCTCGCCTGGAGGGTTGTTAACACAGTGTCCAAAGAAGGCCAGAAGTATACAGAAATAGTGTCGTCTGCGTATAAGAGGTGATCAGAGACACCAGCCACCAGAGCGACATCATTGAGTGTATACAGAGAGAGAGTCGGTCCAAGAATTGAACCCTGTGGCAACCCCCATAGAGACTGCCAGAGCCCCGGACAACAGACCCTCCGATTTGACACACTGAACTCTATCAGAGAAGTAGTTGGTGAACAGGCGAGGCAATCATTAGAGAAACCAAGGCTGTCGAGTCTGCGCGATGAGGATGTGGTGATTGACAGAGTCAAAAGCCTTGGCCAGGTCAATGAATACGGCTGCACAGTTTTGTTTCGTTTATCGGATGGGCGTTAAGATATCGTTTGGCCTTGAGCGGCTGAGGTGCACCCATGACCAGCTCTGAAACCAGATTGCAGTCGGAGAACGGGGTGGGATTCGAGATATTGTCCGTAATCTGTTTGTTGACTTGGCTTTCAAGACCTTTAGAAGGCAAGGTAGGATAGATATAGGTCTGTAGCAGTTTCTGGGTCAAGAGTGTCCCCCCCTTTGAAGAGGGGTATGACCGCAGCTGCTTTCCAATCTTGTGGAATCTCAGACGACACGAAAGAGAGGTTGAAAAGGTCAGTATAGAGGTGTGGCAATAATTTCAGCAAGAATTTTAGAAAGAAGGGTCCAGATTATCTAGCCGCTGATTTGTAGAGGTCACATTTTGCAGCTCTTTCAGAACATCAAGCTGACTGGAGTTTGGGAGAAAGAGAAATGGGGAAGGCGCTTGGGCGAGTAGCGGTGGGGGTACGTGCTGTTGACCGGGTCGGGGTAGGGGGACAGGTGTGAAGCATGCGCCAGCCGTAGAAAAATGCGTTGTTGAAATTCTCAATTAGTGGTTGGTTGCGGTGGTGACAGTGTTCCTATCTTCAGTGCAGTAGGACAGACTGAGAGAGAATGTTCTTATATCTCCATGGAACTTTACAAAGTAGTCCACCAGAACATTTTGAGATTTGTGTTTGCAGGAGGCAAATTTACTGCTTGAAAAAGCTAGCCTTGGCTTTTCTAACTGCCTGTGTATTATTGGTTTCTAGCTTCCCTGAAAAGTTGCATTCATTCACGGGGCTGTTCGATGTCAATGCAGAACGCCATAGGATGAGTATTGTCGTTGTTAAGGCAGTCAGGTCTGGAGAGAACCAAGGGCTAAATCTGTTCCTGGTTTCTAAATTTCTTGATGGGCGCATGCTTATTTAGATGGTGAGGAAAGCATTAAAAAAAATAACCAGCATCCTCTTACTGACGAGGATGAATGATCAATATGGTCTCTCCAAGATACCCCGGCCAGGTCGATTAGAAAGGCCTGCTCGCTGACAGTGGTTTCAGGGAGCGTTTGACAGTGATGGTGGAGGCGTGATTGAACGCTGACCCATTACGGATCAGGCAATGAGGCAGGATCGCCTATGAGATCTTGGTTGAAAATCAGCAGAGGTGTATTTTAGAGGCAAGTTGGTTAGGATGTATCTATGACGGTGCCCGTGTTTACCGGCTTTGGCTGGGGTACCTGGTAGGTTCATTGATAATTTGTGTGGAGAATTGGGCATTCAAGCTTAGATTGTAGGATGGCTGGGGTGTTAAGCATGTTCCAATTTAGGTCACCTAGCAGCACGAGCTCTGAAGATAGATGGGGGGCAATCAGTTCACATATYGTGTCCAGAGCACAGCTGGGGGCAGAGGGTGGTCTATAGCAGGCGGCAACGGTGAGAGACTTGTTTTTAGAGAGGTGGATTTTTAAAAGTAGAAGTTCAAATTGTTTGGGAACAGACCTGGATAGTAGGACAGAACTCTGCAGGCTATCTTTGCAGTAGATTGCAACACCGCCCCCTTTGGCCGTTCTATCTTGTCTGAACATTTTGTAGTTAGGAATGAAAATGTCAGAATATTTGGTGGTCTTCCTAAGCCAGGATTCAGACACGGCTAAAACATCCGGGTTGGTAGAGTGTGCTAAAGCAGTGAACAAAACAAACTTAGGGAGGATGCTTCTAATGTTAACATGCATGAAYCCAAGGCTATTACGGTTACAGAAGTCATCAAGAGAGCGCCTGGGGAATAGGAATGGAGCTAGGCACTGCAGGGCCTGGATTCACCTCRACATCACCAGAGGAACAGAGGAGGAGTAGGAGAAGGGTACGGCTAAAAGCTATGAGAATTGGTCGTCTAGAACGTCTAGAACAGAGAGTAAAAGGAAGTTTCTGGGGGCGATAAAATAGGTTCAAGGAATAATGTACAGACAAAGGTATGGTAGGATGTGAARACAGTGGAGGTAAACCTAGGTATTGAGTGATGATGAGAGAGATATTGTCTCTAGAAACATKATTGAAACCAGGTGATGTCATCGCATATGTGGGTGGTGGAACTGAAAGGTTGGACAAGGTATAGTGAGCAGGGCTAGAGGCTCTACAGTGAAATAAGCCAATAAACACTAACCAGAACAGCAATGGACAAGGCATATTGACATTAAGGAGAGGCATGCTTAATCGAGTGATCACAAGGGTCCAGTGAGTAGAGGTTGGTTGGGGTCACGGCGATTCAGACAGCTGGCCGGGTAGCTGGCTATCGGTAGCAAGCTAGCATAGGATGGAGGTCTGTTTTTAGCCACCTCGTGCGTTTCCGTCGGTAGATTAGTGGGGTTCCGTGTGGTAGAGGGGATCAATCCAATTGGCAAAAAATAGATATAGTTATAGTGACCCAGGAAAAATTGTCCAATAGACTTATTCAGATAGCAGCCGATAAGACAGCTAACGATTAGCGGGGCTCAGATGAGCGTTCAGGTAACGTCGCGACGGAAGTGCCAGTTGGATAACACCCTCGGGCAGATAACGTCGGTAGTCAGTCGTGAAGGCCCGGTGGGGCTCCGCATTGGCAGTAAAACGGGTCCGGATAGGTGATTGTAGCCCAGGAGTGGCTGATGGAACTCTTCAGCTGGCTAGCTCCGGAATAATTTATGTTTGCTCCGGGATCGACATAAGCCAATAGACACACGGTTTGCAGCTAGCTAGCTGCAAAATCAAGGTGTAAATGTCCAGAGCTTGCAGTTGAAATCCGGGGATATGGAGAAAAATAGGTCCGGTATGTTCTGGTCTGAGTCGCGTTGTACAAAAGTGGCAATAGATTATCAAGCTAAAGGAATAGCTGATGACCACAAACCGTGGTTAGCTGAAAGCAGTAAACTGGCTAACTTCTGGGTAGCTTCTGGGTAGCTTCAGGTTAGCTTCTGGTTAACTTCTGGCTAGCTTCTGGATAGCTTCTGGCTAGCTTCTGGTTAACTTCTGGCTAGCTTCTGGCTAGCTTCAGGTTAGCTTCTGGCTAGCTTCCGGTTAACTTCTGGGTAGCTTCTGGCTAGCTTCTATTATGGATTTTCAGATTTGAGGTAAATAATAAAAAAAAATTGTAATTGGTCAGGCGGGTTGCAGGAAAGCATTTTGAAGTTCAGTTTTTGGAAAATAAAATATATAAAAGATATGCGGAGAAAGGTGTAAATATATATATATATATACAGGACACGACAATACGAGGACAAAAGGACGTCTGACTGCTATGCCATCTTGGATCATCAAATGACATTCCAAGACATTTAAATGTTTCCCCTTAAACCACTCGAGTGTTGCTTTAGCAGTATGCTTAGGGTCATTGTTCTGCTGGAAGGTGAACCTCCGTCCCAGTCTCAAATTTCTGGAAGACTGAAATGGGTTTCCTTCAAGAATTTCCCTGTATTTAGCGCCATCCATAATTTCTTCAATTCTGACCAGTTTCCCAGTCCCTGCCGATGAAAACCATCCCCACTGCATGATGCTGCCACCACCATGCTTCACTGTGGGGATGATGTTCTTGGGGTGACGCGAGTGTTGGGTTTGCGCCAGACATAGCGTTTTCCTTGATGGCCAAAAAGCTCAATTTTAGTCTCATCTGACCAGTGTTCCTTCTTCCATATGTTTGGGGAGTCTCCCACATGCCTTTTGGCGAACACCAAACGTTTGCTTATTTTTGTATGGCCACTCTTCCGTAAAGCCCAGTTCTGTGGAATGTATGGCTTAAAGTGGTCCTATGGACAGATACTCCAATCTCCGCTGTGGAGCTTTGCAGCTCCTTCAGGGTTATCTTTGGGCTCTTTGTTGCCTCTCTTATTAATGCCCTTCTTGCCTGCTCCGTGAGTATTGGTGGGCGGCCCTCTCTTGGCAGGTTTGTTGTGGTGCCATATTCTTTCCATTTTTTAATAATGGATTTAATGGTGCTCCGTGGGATGTTCAAAGTTTCTGATTTTTTTTATAACCCAACCCTGACCTGTACTTCTCCACAACTTTGTCCCTGACCTGTTTGGAGAGCTCCTTGGTCTTCATAGTGCTACTTGCTTTGTGGTGCCCCTTGCTTAGTGGTGTTGCAGACTCTGGGGCCTTTCAGAACAGGTGTATATATACTGAGATCATGTGACAGATCATGTGACACTTAGATTGCACACAGGTCGACTTTAGTTAACTAATTATGTGACTTCTGAAGGTAGTTGGTAGCACCAGATCTTATTTACGGGCTTCATAGCAAATGGGGTGAATACATATGCACGCACCACTTTTCCGTATTACATTATTTTTTTATTTTTTTAAACAAGTTATGTTTTTCATTTCACTTCACCAATTTGGACTATTTTGTGTATGTCCATTACATGAAATCCAGATAAAAAGAATAAATATTAAAACATTTCATTACAGGTTGTAATGCACCAAAATAGGAAAAATACCAAGGGGGGGAATACTTTTGCAAGGCACTATAGTAGTCCTATTTTCAGATGTTATGATCATCTCTTTCAATAAAAACAGGAATGGAGGAGGTCTTTATTCTAGTGAGATTGCTAAAACGAACACCGCCATGTTTAGTTTTGCCCAACCTAAATCGAGGTACAGACACGGTCTCAATGGGGATAGCTGAGCTGACTACACTGACTGTGCTCGTGGCAGACTCCACTAAGCTGGCAGGATGGCTAACAGCCTGCTGCCTGGCCTGCACCATATCTCATTTTGGAGCTAGAGGAGTCAGAGCCCTGTCTATGTTAATAGATAAGATGAGAGCACCCCTCCAGCTAGGATGAGTCCGTCTGTAACGTTCGTTCTCCTCCTCATCTGAGGAGGAGCATGGATCGGACTAATATGCAGCGTAGGTTGAATCCATAATGATTTATTTAAAGACGAACACGAAACAATCTTGATGAATTACAAAACAACAAACGACGTAAACAGACCTGAACATGAGAACTTACAGACAACGAAGAACGCACAAACAGGAAGGAACAAACTAACAAACGAAACAGTCCCGTGTGGCACAAACACTGACACAGGAACAATCACCCACAAACAAACGGTGTGAACAGCCTACCTTAATATGGTTCTCAATCAGAGGAAACGTAAAACACCTGCCCCTGATTGAGAACCATATCAGGCTAATTAACAATGAACCTAAACATAGAAACACATAACATAGAATGCCCACCCAGCTCACGTCCTGACCATACTAAACAAAGACAAAATAAAGGAAATAAGGTCAGGAACGTGACACCGTCACTCCTCAGCAGGCCTGGTCCTGTTTGTGGGTGAGTCCCAGAAAGAAGGCCAGTTATCTACAAATTCTATATTTTGGGCAGAAAACAGTTTTCAACCAGCAATTGAGTTGTGAGAGTCTACTGTGGAGCTCATCACTCCCCTAACTGGGAGTGGGCCACAGACAATTACTCAATGGCAACACATCTTTCTAGCTAATTCCCATGCTGTAACTATGTTGCACTTGGTGACCTCTGACTGTTTCTTCCTAGCATTGTTGGTGCCGACATGGATAACAATATCCCTATACCATCTACACTCGCCAGTTTAAGCCTCAGCCAGCACCATGTTCAGATTAGCCTTACGTCGGTAGCCCTGCCCCCTGGTAAACAGTGTATGATTGATAATTGTTTTAAAGTCTAATATTTTAGGTAATAGTCACCAATGACTAGGGTTTTCAATTTGTCAGAGCTAATGATGGGAGGCTTCTGCAGCTCATACGCCGTAATGGGAGACCTGAGAAGACTTGGCCTTGGACAACGACTGGTTGCTTAGTGAGTAAAACCGTTTGAAAGTTTCTATCGGATGAATGAGTGACACCGGTTGAGCATGCGGACTGCATTTCTTTCCGGAAGCCGTGACAAAATTGTCTGGCTGCGGGGACTGTGCAGGGGGATTACCACTACTACCTGTATTTACTGGTGGCACAGATGCTATATCCTTTCCTACACTTAAATTGCCCTTGCAAAAATGATTGCGTCCGAAGCTGGGCTTGTAACTCAGCTATCCTCACCATAATGCAATAGTTATCCTGTATGTTGAGAGTACAGCGACTGCAATGAGAAGGCATAATGTAACACCCTCTACTTGTTCAGTGTCCCAAAATCGGGACAGTTGTTGCTCAATATGCGATATTTGACTAGAACGGTGTTGTAAACAACAGAACATTTTTTGGGACAAAGACATTTCTCATATGGTCAGAAAGCAAATGATTGTAAATGTAACTGCATTGTCCAATTAACAGTAGCTATTACAGTGAAAAAATACCATGCTTTTGTTTGAGGATAGTGCACAACAACAAAACACTTTATCAAGGCAGCTGGTTTGATACATTCACCTCTGACAGTATATAATGTACTTACATTCAGTAATCTTGCTCTGATTTGTCATCCTGAGGGTCCCAGAGATAAAATGTAGCTTAGTTTTGTTTGTAAAATCTATTTTCTATCCTAACACGATCCATGTTGTATAACGTGTTTTGCATGAATTCCAACTCTTTCAACTTGAAACAAAAAATGTATTAAATCTAATCCGCAAACCATTGTTTAACCCAGTCTAATTCAGTTTCTGTGCAACCAAACGTTTTTCATCGTTCGATTGGCTACACAGCACTTCAATTAGCCCATGAAGGTCAGCCATTATTATACAGCAATGAGACGAGCGGTGTTCACTTGATTGACAGTGTCTTGGTCCAATGACCACCAATTGTTTTTCAACATAGCTAGCTAGATAGACAATGAGCTGGGCTTTATAGTAGTATATGAACTCCCTTTGTATGACAAACAGCCATCAAGCTAGACCTGTGTGCAAAAGTGTTCATTCTCAAGGGGAAAGAAAACAGGACAAATGGTAGTTTACGTTACGCAACGGTTCGTTCTCTTCTACAAACGTTTCTCAAAACTGAAAAAGTTAAACTTGGCTACTAAGAGTGGAAAAGCTAAATCGAAGTCCAAATATACAAATTTGGTTGAGATTCTTGCAGAAATTGACCGGGAGAGTGACACAGAATGACTGGATGTGGACTCTGAGTGACCACAGTTTAGATTCCAGCGCAGAAGAAGGAAAAAATATCCACGTTTAGATTTTAAAATATGTTTTTGCTTCTCATGCTAATGCAGTTGTTTCAGCGTAACATATTCATTTGAGATTTTCTTTCTATATACAGGACCAGTCAAATGTTTGGACACCTACTCATTCAAGGGTTTTTATTTATTTGTACTATTTTCTACTTTGTAGAACAATAGTGAAGACATCAAAACTGTAAAATAACACATATGGAATCATGTAGTAACCAAAAAAGTGTTAAATCAAAATGTTTTATATTTTAGATTCTTCAAAGTAGTTTAATTGGACCGCAGAGTGAAGGAAAAGCAACAAGTGCCAACAAGTGCTCAGCATATGTGGTAACTCCTTCAGCGTGAAGGAAAAGCAAAAGGTGCCAACAAGTGCTCAGCATATGTGGTAACTCCTTCAGAGTGAAGGAAAAGCAACAAGTGCCAACAAGTGCTCAGCATATGTGGTAACTCCTTCAGAGTGAAGGAAAAGCAACAAGTGCCAACAAGTGCTCAGCATATGTGGTAACTCCTTCAGAGTGAAGGAAAAGKASMYAATATGATGATAACAACCTTCCTTAGTGTACCTCTGTCTCTCAGCTACCGTGGATCATATTGTTCCCTTCACTGTGATTCACTGTTCCAGCACACTTCAGCCTGTATTTGATATTAAATCAGAAATGTTTATGTGCTGTTCAGTCCAGTCAGCCAGTCAACAGTTCCACCTCACACCTCAGAATACTAATGGGAACTATCAGACCTTGTCCCAAATGGAAACATATTCCCTATGTAGTGCACTACTTTTGACCAAAAGGGCCTAAAGGGCTCTGGTTTAATTAAAAGTAGTCCACTATGTAGAGAATTGGGTGCCATTTGGGACACAGCCCTATAGTCACTGTTGAATGATAACTTTGGTTGTAGGGCTGGTACATTCTGAGCGTCTTTCTCTGTCTAGCTGTACCTGCCAGATGAGCTCTACCCACATGTCAATCTCAGGGAAATTTCGACAATCCACTCTTGGTCTACATCCACAATTGTTTTAGCCAGACAAAATAATAACTACATTAACCTGAGGTTCCATAATGAGGTAGCTGGCTATATTAATAGATATTTCCTTGTTGTTGTCACACCCTGACCTTAGAGAGCCTTTTTATTTCTCTATGTGGTTAGGTCAGAGTGTGATTTGGGTGGGCATTCTAGTTTGTCTGTTTCTTTGTTGGCTGGGTATGGTTCCCAATCAGAGGCAGCTGTCTATCGTTGTCGCTGATTGGGAATCATACTTAGGCAGCCTTTTTTCCACATGTGTTTGTGGGTAAATATTTATGTTCTGTAAGTGTTTGTGGGCGCCACGGTTGCGTCACGTTCGATTTCTGTTTACATGTTTTTTTGTGAAGGTTTCACTCCGATTAAAGATGTGGAATTACATGCACCCTGCACCTTGACTCATTTATGACAGGGAGTTTGAAGACACCGATCGTGACAGTTGTTTCATAATGAGGTACCTAGCTATATTAATAATTAGTACCTGATGTTCCATAATGAGGTAGCTAGTTATATTGATAGATAGTACTCAGCGTGCTCTTCATACTGTAATTCACCCAATACAAAGAGACAGGTTTGCATCGCAAATGGCACCCTATTTCCTATTTAGTGCACTAGTTTGGCCAGAACCCTATTCCTTATGGAGTTCTTTTACCCAAATCCCTATGGGCCCTAGTCCAAAGTAGTGCACTACATAGGGAATAGGGTGCCATTTGGGAAAAAGCCAGGGATGTAAGCTCCATTCATTGGCCAGTGTCAGAGAACATTGATGTAAGTACATCCTTTCAGAATATGGCATGATATCACTCGCTGTTCCAACGACAGAATAAATTAACCCTTAGCTCATATGGAACCGTTAGTTCAAATGGAACCGTTAGCTCATATGGAACCGTTAGCTCATATGGAACCCTTAGCTCATATGGAACCCTTAGCTCATATGGAACCGTTAACCCTAAATCCGTAAACATGGGCACCCTAATAGACATTATCCTGACCAACCTGCCCTCCAAATACACCTCTGCTGTCTTCAATCAAGATCTCAGCGATCACTGCCTCATTGCCTGTATCCGCCACGGGTCTGCGGTCAAACGACCACCCCTCATCACTGTCAAACGCTCCCTAAAACACTTCTGCGAGCAGGCCTTTCTAATCGACCTGGCCCGGGTACCCTGGAAGGATATGACCTCATCCCGTCAGTTGAGGATGCCTGGTCATTCTTTAAATGTTACTTCCTCACCATATTAGACAAGCATGCTCCGTTCAAAAAATGCAGAACCAAGAACAGATATAGCCCTTGGTTCACTCCAGACCTGACTGCCCTCGACCAGCACAAAAACATCCTGTGGCGAACTGCAATAGCATCGAAGAGCCCCCGCGATATGCAACTGTTCAGGAAGTCAGGAACCAATACACGCAGTCAGTCAGGAAAGCAAAGGCCAGCTTTTTCAAGCAGAAATTCGCATCCTGTAGCTCTAACTCCAAAAAGTTCTGGGATACTGTAAAGTCCATGGAGAACAAGAGCACCTCCTCCCAGCTGCCCACTGCACAGGCTAGGTAACACGGTCACCACCGATAAATCCGTGATAATCGAAGACTTCAACAAGCATTTCTCAATGGCTGCCATGCCTTCTTCCTGGCGACTCCAACCTTGGCCAACAGCCCCGCCCCCCCGCTGCTACTCGCCCAAGCCTCCCCAGCTTCTCCTTTACCCAAATCCAGATAGCAGATGTTCTGAAAGAGCTGGAAAACCTGGACCCATACAAATCAGCTGGGCTTGACAATCTGACCCCCTATTTCTGAAACTGTCCGCCGCCATTGTCGCACCCCCTATTACCAGCCTGTTCAACCTCTCCTTCGTATCATCTGAGATCCCCAAGGATTGGAAAGCTGCCGCGGTCAGCCCCCTCTTCAAAGGGGGAGACACCCTGGACCCAAACTGTTACAGACCTATATCCATCCTGCCCTGCCTATCTAAGGTCTTCGAAAGCCAAGTCAACAAACAGATCACTGACCATCTCGAATCCCACCGTACCTTCTCCGCTGTGCAATCCGGTTTCCGAGCCGGTCACGGGTGCACCTCAGCCACGCTCAAGGTACTAAACGACATCATAACCGCCATCGATAAAAGACATTACTGTGCAGCCGTCTTCATCGACCTGGCAAGGCTTTCGACTCTGTCAATCACCATATTCTTATCGGCAGACTCAGTAGCCTCGGTTTTTCTAATGACTGCCTTGCCTGGTTCACCAACTACTTTGCAGACAGAGTTCAGTGTGTCAAATCGGAGGGCATGTTGTCCGGTCCTCTGGCAGTCTCTATGGGGGTACCACAGGGTTCAATTCTCGGGCCGACTCTTTTCTCTGTATACATCAATGATGTTGCTCTTGCTGCGGGCGATTCCTGATCCACCTCTACGCAGACGACACCATTCTATATACTTCCGGCCCTTCCTTGGACACTGTGCTATCTAACCTCCAAACGAGCTTCAATGCCATACAACACTCCTTCCGTGGCCTCCAACTGCTCTTAAACGCTAGTAAAACCAAATGCATGCTTTTCAACCGTTCGCTGCCTGCACCCGCACGCCGACTAGCATCACCACCCTGGACGGTTCCGACCTAGAATATGTGACATCTATAAGTACCTAGGTGTCTGCTAGGACTGCAAACTCTCCTTCCAGACTCATATCAAACATCTCCAATCCAAAATCAAATCAAGAATCGGCTTTCTATTCCGCAACAAAGCCTCCTTCACTCACGCCGCCAAACTTACCTAGTAAAACTGACTATCCTCCGATCCTCGACTTCGGCATGTCATCTACAAAATAGCTTCAACACTCTACTCAGCAAACTGGATGCAGTTTATCACAGTGCCATTCGTTTTGTTTACTAAAGCACCTTATACGACCCACCACTGCGACCTGTATGCCCTAGTCGGCTGGCCCTCGCTACATGTTCGTCGTCGACCCACTGGCTCCAGGTCATCTACAAGGCTATGCTAGGTAAAGTGCCGCCTTATCTCAGTTCACTGGTCACGATGGCTACACCCACCCGCAGCACGCGCTCCAGCAGTGTATCTCACTGATCATCCCTAAAGCTAAAACCTCATTTGGACGCCTTTCCTTCCAGTTCTCTGCTGCCTGCGACTGGAACGAATTGCAAAAATCTCTGAAGTTGGAGACTTTTATCTCCCTCAACAACTTTAAAAATCTGCTATCCGAGCAGCTAACCGATCGCTGCAGCTGTACATAGTCCATCTGTAAACTACCCACCCAATTACCTACCTCACCCCCATACTGCTTTTTATTTATTACTTTTCTGCTCTTTTGCACACCATACAGTATCTCTTCTTGCACATGATCATCTGATGATTTATCACTCCAGTGTTAATCTGCTAAATTGTAATTATTCGTTTATTGCCTACCTCATGCCTTTTGCACACATTGTATATAGATTATCTTTTTTCTACCAGTGTATTGACTTGTTTATTGTTTACTCCATGTGTAACTCTGTGTTGTCTGTTCACACTGCTATGCTTTATCTTGGCCAGTCGCCAGTTGCAAATGAGAACTTGTTCTCAACTAGCCTACCTGGTTAAATAAAGGTGAAATAAAAATAAAAAAAAAAACTCAATGGAAACCGTTACTCATATGGAACCGTTAACTCAATTATGGAACCGTTAGCTCATATGGAACCGTTAGCTCATATGGAACCGTTAGCTCATATGGAACCGTTAGCTCATATGGAACCGTTAGCTCATATGGAACCCTTAGCTCATATGGAACCCTTAGCTCATATGGAACCGTTAGCTCATATGGAACCCTTAGCTCATATGGAACCCTTAGCTCATATGGAACGCTTAGCTCATATGGAACCCTTAGCTCATATGGAACCCTTAGCTCATATGGAACCCTTAGCTCATATGTTTATTCTTCTAGAGACCAACATGCTTTCACCATCATCTCCATTGACTCATATAACACTGTACTCTTCATGTTCTCTGATGAATGTTTCATTAGGGCATCTGCTGAGAAGTAAGAGGAAGACACTATGATAATTGTCTTACTACACACCTCCATTTCAAACATATTAAGCTAAATGTGTATTAAACAGCCTATAGGAATGAGGGGAGAGCCCTGGCGGAGTGTTGCCAGGAAAATAACCTCTCTCTCTCAACGTCAACAAAAATAAGTATCTGATCGTGGACTACAGGAGACAGGAGATAGAGCGCGCCCCAATGAAATGGTCCCTCCACACCGACAGTGTGGTGAAAAAGCAGGGTATTACAGACATGTTGGGCAGCAGGATTAGGGGTCAGAGAGGGCTAAGTGGACACAGTCTCTTATACAGGATCAGGTGCAGGGTGTGCTTATTACAGCACGGATGAGATGATTGTGGACTACAGGAAAAGGAGGACCGAGCACTCCCCCATTCTCATCGACAGGGCTGTAGTGGAGCAGGATGAGAGCTTAGTGCATACGGCCCAGTACATCACTGGGGCCAAGCTTCCTGCCATCCAGGACTTCTTTACCAGGCGGTGTCAGAGGAAGGCCCTAAAAATTGCCAAAGGCTCCAGCCAGCCTAATCATAGACTGTTCTCTCTGCTACTGCATGGCAAGTGATACCGGAGCCCCATGTCAAGGTCCAAAAGGCTTCTTAAAACCTCTCTAGGGTACGTGGGACGGTAGCGTCCCACCTGTTGACAGAAATCCCATAATTAAAATTCCTCAAACATGCATGTATTTTACACCATTTTAGAGATACACTTGTTGTAAATCCAGCCACAGTGTCTGATTTCAAAAAGGCTTTACGACGAAAGCAAATCAAACAATTATGTTAGGTGAGTGCCTATTCAGAGAATAACACAGCCATTTTACCAGCCAAAGAGAGGATTCACAAAAAGCAGAAATATAGATAAAATTAATCACTAACCTTTGACGATCTTCATCAGATGACACTCATAGGACTTCATGTTACACAATACATGTATGTTTTGTTCGGTAAAGTTCATATTTATATCCAAAAATCTGAGTTTACATTGGCGCTTTACGTTCAGTAGTTCCAGAACATCCGGTGATTTTGCAGAGAGCCACATCAATTTACAGAAATACTCATAATAAATGTTGATGAAAATACAAGTGTTATGCATGGAAGTTTAGATGCACTTCTCCTTAATGCAACTGCTGTGTCAGATTTATAAAAAAAAAACAGAAAAAGCAAACCATGCAATAATCTGATGTCGGCGCTCAGAGCCCAATCAAGAGAAAATTATATCCGCCATATTGTGCAGTCAACAGAAGTCAGAAATAACATTATAAACATTCACTTACCTTTGATGATCTTCATCAGAATGCACTCCCAGGAATCSCAGTTCCACAATAAKTGTTTGTTTTGTTCGATAATGTCCATCATTTATGTCCAAATTCCTCCTTGTTGTTCTAGCGTTCAGTACACTTTCCAAACTCACGACGCGCGTTCAAGTCCAGCGGAAAGTACGGACGAAAAGTTAAAAAAGTTATATTACAGTCCGTAAAAACAGAGAATTCCTTTGCCTTCAGAAGAGCTCGCTCTCACATGAACGCGCATGGTCAGCGCATGTTCGGCTCATGGTAGACCTTACTCAATCCCCTCTCATTCGGCCCCACTTGACAGTAGAAGCATCAGACAAGGCTCTAAAGACTGTTGACATCTAGTGTAAGCCTTAGGAAGTGCAAAATTACCAATATCCCACTGTATCTTCAATAGGGGCTGAGTTGAAAATCGACCAACCTCAGATTTCCCATTTCCTGGTTGTTGATTTTTTCTCAGGTGTTTGCCTGCCATATGAGTTCTGTTATACTCACAGACATCATTCAAACAGTTTTAGAAACTTCAGAGTGTTTTCTATGCATATTCTAGCTTTTATGGCTGAGTAGCAGGCCTTTAACTCTGGGCACGCTTTTCATCCAGACGTGAAAATACTGCCCCCTACCCCAAAGAAGTTAAAAGAGTCTACCTCCAAGCCATGAGACTCCTGAACAACTAATCAAATGGCTGCCTGGACTATTTGCATTGTGACCCACCCCCATTTTTACGCTGCTGCTACTCTCTGTTTATCTATGTATAGTCACTTTACCTCTACCTACATGTACATATTACCTCATTTACCTTGACTAACCGATGCACCCGCACATTGACTCTGTACCGGTACCACCTGCATATAGCCTCCACATGGACTCTGTACCGGTACCCCCTGTATATAGCCTCCACATTGACTCTGTACTGGTACCCCCTGTATATAGCCTCCACATGGACTCTGTACCTGTCCCTCTGTATATAGCCTCCGCATTGACTCTGTACCGGTACCCCCTGCATATAGCCTCGACAAGCTTCCTGCCATCCTGGAGCTCTATACCAGGCGGTGTCAGATGAAGGCCCTAAAAATTGTCAGACTCCAGCCATCCTAGTCATAGACTGTTCTCTCTGCTCCCGCAAGGCAAGTGGTACCGGAGCGCCAAGTCTGGGTTGAAGAGGCTTCTAAACAGCTTCTACCACCAAGCCATAAGACTCCTGAACATCTAATCAAATGGCTACCCAGACTACTTGCATTGCCCCCCCCCCACGCTCTTTTACGCTGCTGCTACTCTCTGTTATTATCTATGCATAAGTCACTTTAACTCTATACACGTATATATTACCTCGAGTAACCGGTCCCCACGCACATTGACTCTGTATCGGTACCACCTGTATATAGCCTCCACATTGACTCTGTACCGGTACCCCCTGTATATAGCCTCCACATTGACTCTGTACCGGTACCCCCTGTATATAGCCTCCACATTGACTCTTGTACGGTAACCACCTGTATATAGGCCTCCACATTTGACTCTGTACCGTAACACCCTGTATATAGCCTCCACATTGACTCTGTACCGTACCCCTGGATATAGCCTCCACATTGACTCTGTACCAGATTACCCCTTAATAGCCTCCACATGCACTCTGTAACACGGTACCACCTGTATATAGCTCCACATTGACTCAGCTACCGATACCCCTGTATATAGCCTCCAACATTGACTCTGTACTCAAGTACACCTGTATATAGCCTCCACATGTGACTCTGTATCGGTACCACCTGATAAGCCTCCACATTGACTCTTACCGGGATAAAAGAAACGAGACCCCCACCTGTATTCATAGCCTCCACATGGGACTTGTAGCACGCCTAAAGCAGTGTAGTAACGCCATCAATAATACAGCACCTTTTTCTTTTTTCCCTTTATTTGTAATTTTTCCTCCCCTTGATACTTTATTCTGCTCGGCGCTTTTTTTCTTTTTCCTTTGGCTTTTTTTTTTTTATTTTATTTCTAATTCTGTTACTTTCCATTCCTATTTAAATTTTTGTTCTTTTTTCTTTTTTTTATGGATATTTAATTTTAACCACTCATTTTTTACTACTATTTTTTTTTTTATTTTCCTATAGTACTTCTCACAACAATAGATTTGATCTTCCCTTAATATCTTTTTAAAACTCCGCTTTTAACCTTTATAACATTTTTTTTAAAAAACGTTATTTGTTAAATTTTTCTCTCTTGTTTGATAAATTTTTTTTTTCTTACCATTCTTCCTTCTTATCTTTTTTTATTTCAGCCTTCTCTCACATTTTTGTATGAAAACCATACATAAATATACTTTTTTGTTACTTTAATGTTTTGTAATTGTTTTTTACCTTTTCTTATCCGAGCTTTTTACGTTTTTTATTGGTTATGTTTTGGCTTTTTTTTGTTTCTGCATCTTTTTGTGTTCGCCTTATCTTTTGGTTTTTTAAGCGGCCTACTTTTAGTTTTTTTTTTGTGATTATTTTTTTTCTTCTTGTCTTTATTTTAGCTTTAAAAACTCTTTTTGTAACGTGCGGTGTTGGTGTCTTGCGGCGAGAGGTTGGAGTATAGCGTCGGAGGTGGTGTTACGGTAGAGAGAGAGTTATGAAATAGGATTAGGGGTCTTTCAGGTTTGAGTTACTTTTAAAATCTTCTGGTTAGAGGGATATAGAGGCATGGACGGTGTAAGTGAGAAGGACGAGGTCCTTGGGAAGGATGGAGGGGTACGCGTCGCTCCTGTTGTTTTTTATAGCTCCCTCCACATTTCTGGACTCTCTTAGTACGTGTCGGAGGGTACGCGAACCCGCCCCTATAGTATAATCAAAGCCCAAATTACACAATGTGCACCCCAAATGGGCTGATTCCTCTGTTGTTTTTCCGTCTTTACCCGGCCTTTAGTTTATCTTGCCCCTACTTGGGTACCATTGACCACTGTTATATGTTGCTTGCTCTACTATTTGCGTAATGCGTCCCGGGGCTTGTTACCGTTGAGCGCTGTCCAAAGAAAGACACGTGCGACTGAGGTGTCAGTATTCTTAGGGAGTACCCTGCAGGGATGCAGGAACAGTTGTTTAAATTTAACCCCCTTTGTATATTATAGAGCCTCCAACCATTACTCTGCAATAGTGGCTTGTATGCTCCCTTAATGCATGTATCCAGCCACGCGGACGAACCAATGGGAGGCTTCTTTTTTATACACTTTCGACCATCCCATGAAAATTACGTGTGATGTATCCATGGAGCACTCTTGATGCCACAATCTCTAACCAAACGAGTTCATTCCTCGATGATGATCTGTGACGCGTGTTTTATATATGTTTAGTTATAGTTGTTGTTGTTATACTTGCCAGCTATGCCTATTGGGGTAGTCAAATTTTTTGTTTGACTAAACACCATTTTGATCCTTGAATGAAACCTTTGTTCTTCATTCACCTGAAAGAAAGTACGTTTTGAATAGAAATCAGTTAAAAAGGCTGTAAGAAAAACCAGGTGGTAGCCAGTTGTCAAACTCTTCTATAATAAAACTATTTTTTGTTTAAATTAAAAATTGTATAAATATTTAACCTTTAATGTAAATTAAACTCTCGGTTTTCATTGTTCGGCAAATCACACCATGCATGAATCAGCTTAGGACCCGTATTTGACATCTAAAGTTTTTGGTTGTCTCTGTTTTCCCCGTGGTGCCCGCCATCGGTATGATAGCCTTGAGAGACCACACAATGCTCTTAACTCATTTTGAAACACAGGGTATTTGATATTTGTCTGTATCTCGAAGTGCATGGTTGCTGTGAAATAAAATCTTACCCAAAATTATAAATAAAATGGAACGCTCAAAAGATGGTTGGAGGTCCACACATCAAACGAGGACATGAATTGGGATATCTTGTTTTAAAATGAGAGCTGTCAAGGGCCTCTCCATAAGCGCAAACCCCTCTTGAAACCTTAGGAACTAAATAAGCCTCCACATTGAATAGATCATATCATGATCCAATTATAAGTTGCATATTCAATAGTGGTAATGGTCACCGGCAATCATCTTCTGTGGTAGTATAGTAATTAAAATTCAATCTTACATTTCAACAGTTATGTTTTATTCTCAATACACGGATAGGGCTACGGCCGTCCAAGAGAGCGAGACAACGGCGCAGCGTGGAGCCTACATACTATTTAAAGAAGCGAACACTAAAACAAATAAACCGTTGACGCTATACAAAAATGATTGCTGCACAGGCAACACCACATAGACTAAAGCTTACCACCACAGACAGGGGGGAAAAGGCAACCGAAGTATGGTTCTCAATCAGAGACAACGAACAGACAGCTGCCTCTTGATTTGAGAACCACACCGGCTCTACACATAGAAATACAAATCATAGGAAAAAAAGAACATAGAAATGCCCACCAAAGCACACCCTGACCAAACCAAAATTAGAGACATAAAAAGCTCTGCTGACGTCGTCACGGCGAGCGTGACAATAGGCTGCAGTGAATATGATGTTGAATGGTACAGGTTCAAGCCATAGTCTGAACGGCTGCTCCTTTGAGACGACAGGTTAGGCGTTTAAGTGCCTGCCTAACGCAACACATTCTACAGAAGTTTTGCAACTACTGCTGTACTCGCTCGGTTATTCAAACCAGCGCCTTTTCGTTGCACAGGCCCAATGTGCTTAGCCGCTGGCTACCTAACAACCAAATGAGAAATTAGCACTCTCCCTGTAGTTCAAGAGCATTGTTGTGATGTCTTCAACAGAATGGCAGGGAACCAACAAAAAAACTCAGGATATGTGAATAGGTCTAGGTTAAACATCTGCAAATGTAATATATTTAATTAACGCGTTTAGGAATAGTTGTCGTTAAAGTTAAGAGTGTTAGAAGCAAGAGAGGGAATCAGACGCACTGTGTGGGTGTAATCCTGATGAGGTAAGCACTCACACCATTCACTTCTCTGTGGAGTTAGGTTAAGTCGATTCCAAGAGCGTGGAATGGGAAAGAATATGTGCTTCAGTAAAGTGGGATCTTAGCATTTATAACCATGAGTAACTAATTGTTACTGTAAGGATTGAATCCCAGAACAAGAGGTTGTTGTGGTAGCGGTGACAGCTGTAGGGAGGTTCACCCGTAGAGAGTGGTAGTTGATATGTCCTCTTAAGGCCGTTGGTCTGGGAGTAGGACTAAGATAGGGTTACAATAGTGCAATGGGTGCGTGGATTTTTTAAGAAAATAGTGAATGGCAATTTTCCTGTTCCCCAATGTTGTATTATTGTTATCAAAGAATTAATGTAGGATACCGTGAATGGCCTCACACACAGTACAGTAGGTGACGGTGATGCACCTAAAAGTTTAATGCATCCGCAACGACAATCCAAAGAAAAAACTGAACCCAACTCAGTGTAACAGCGAAATTGGTGAAAGCGTGTTCACACCCAACCTGTTTGCGCTCTTGGTGCGAAAACAAGGTCTGGTATATTTATAGACCTACAAATGGCGTTAGTGTAGGCAAAGCCAATTAGGCCACAAAACAGCTCTGGTGTTTTGTACCTGGAAACCAATGAGAAAACATCAATAGAATGACGTACGTTATGCATTGCGCGGTGCCAAGGCTTCCTATCTGACTGATAGCCTAATTTAAATAGCTTTTCACAATTAGAAACTGCTAGCTAGCAGTTTAGTACCTATCAACGTGTCATATACGTAAGGTTAAGAAGACAGGATAAAAAGGTAGATGTTTTTACGATTGGTGTTGAACTACGACGTAGGTTAGCTAGCTAATCGTTTACCTACCAGGGTAAACGGATGCTGTTCTCGATAACGCGTTGGCTACAAGAACAGAGGTACTTTGCAGATGTTAGATCTAGGTCTAGCTAACCAAGATATCAAAATCATTATTCCGCTTTATTTGAAATCGATATGTAGAATTGACGCTATTTAAGCAAATAAACAGTAACGTTAGCTTAGTATTGGCAACTATGTAACTGGGTCCAGCTGAAGTTCTATATAAAAGCAACATCAACTTAGTGTCGGTAAATGACTTTTAGTGCATCAGGAGCAATGTAGCTGAAGTAAGCCTAAACCGTGCTCCACTGGCCAATTGTCTTGCTAGCTTACTAGTTCATATGGCTGTGAGAAGCCTGACCTTGGCTTCAATGTTAGTCAGAGATGCGGTCTATTTCAAGTTAACCAAACATTAATTCAGCATTAGCTAGGTTTTTTTGCCAAAACCTCAGATACCACCTGCTCATGCGTTTATTGTTGTCACTCTCACGACGTTTAGATCGGTACCCCCTGTATTTCCACTCAACAAAAATTTGTTATTCTAAGGACGTCCTCTAGCCATCACGCCCCTAATGTCTTCGTCAAACATTGATAGCAAGCATTAGGAACCCTATGTAGGTACCCTAGTTGCGCGACATGTCCCTGTAAGCTCACAATAAATGGATAGACCTGCTTACTACAGAGACCTCCTTACCGTTCGTACCCTTGCACTCACAGGTTAGCCTATAAACACACTTCAACTGCGGTCTTTGTTTTGGCTACCGTTTAATACAATAGACTACATTGTTGCTTTACACATACGTTTACATATGAATGCACAGTCTGCGTCTGAAGGCATCTTCAAGTTACAGTAAAATAACGAGTTCCTTAGGCCAGATTAAAAACTAGGCGCGTTTAGGAAACCCGTAAACCAACACTCTGTTTGGCTGATGCTAAGAAACTGCTCCCCACATTTTTAGCGTCGACTCCTACCTCTGTTGGAATGCACCCACCTTCATTGCCAATTAATTCGGCCATCACATCCAGTATTATGAGTGGTTTGCTCAGCCTTTCTTTCATATTCAGCCAGGCCACGTGTTTAAACCCTGCTAGACTCGTTCCCAACCATAAAACATTCTCTATCACTACTCCCACAGAGTGCTGGTTTCGTTTGCCGGTTGTTAGTGATCGTGTTGATGTCACTCCAATCGTATTAATTCAGGCATGCTTTATATTGTTGTTGTATTCTACATTTGTGCCCAAAGCCATATTGATTTTTATGTCAAGTGTCAGATGCATTCATTGGAGGCTTAATTTGCTGTTGTAGTCTCTTCGCAGGAACAGAGGATAAAGGTTTACAAGACGGGGAAGGTTATTTTACCATAGTAGTTTACAGTGCATGCCTACTGAAAAGGCACCATTTTGGCGATTTATAGGATGACCGTAATGTCTTACAATACTGTCAGTGGCAAAAGCAGACTTGACAGACAAGACGTCAGTCAGAGACCAGGAATCAGATTGTCCCTGAGGAATGGGCAAACGGGCAACTTCTCTCTCCTACTGACTGATCTCACAGGAACTCTGAAGTGGGAGTTATTCATAGTTTCATTACCAACAGAGACATTTCTTCGTTTCAAGTGCGAACTTTCTGTTCAAGGTTTGCATTACAACCAAGCCGTGTAACAAGCCTCTTTTATCTATACATTATTGAATTTCCGATTAACAGTTTTTAAAGAAGTGATGATACAGTATGAGAACACTATGAAGATCCCTCTTATTTCGACAGAGAAAACCCAACTCCTGAGCCTGAAGTTCGGTCCAAAGAGCAGCAGCATGAGCATCAGAGTAGAGAACCTCAGCCCCTCCGTTTCTCCTCCTTCAGTCCAGCTCTCATTTCTTTTTTGGATTTGTAAAAACAACATCACAGAATGGTCATTTATACTGCTTATGAGAACTGTGACAAGTTGGTACTCCGACATGTGTATTTAATAAGCTGCCCTTCCGAACAAATACTTATGTATCTTCTTCTTTTAATGATATGTAATATGCTAAACCTCTCGACTGCTAAACATCTATACCCTTGCTTTGAACCACCTTCCCTAGAGGTGATGTACATCTCAGCCTTATTCTCAAATGAGTCACTTGAACGCCCATCACGCATGCATTTGACTTCTGTTAACTGTGAAAATTAAAGACCACATGCAACACCTAATGGGGATTCCTTAGTAAAAATACCAAACCATTTTAGCTTTGCCTTTTATGATACAAAATTGTAATGCACTTTTAATACAATATTTGTTGCTGATAAAGGCATAAATGTTAAAACCTATAGCGCTCTGTAAAATTGGAAAGTAGGTTGAGTCAATGTGTCCCTCCTGTCATCAAAGACTGCCGACTTTACTCTACACCTGAGAGATATATTTATGTAAGATATTTCCACATGCAGGTTATTAATATCTGTCACTACACACAATGAAGTTTTTTTGTTAACTAACCGAGATTTGAAAATTGTTAGCCTGCAGTAAAAAGGCGCTTATTAGTCTGTCAACCTTTCAATTAGAAAGTTTATTTTTACTTTTGGACACCACAAGTGCCTCACTCCTAAAGGCAAACATTCACTTCCTCATATGCCTTTATTAAAGATTGTTTCTGTAAAGCTTTTTAGCCAAACTATGGTTTGATCTATTGTGGTTCGCACAGTTTGGTTACCTATGTCAATAGACTGTCTCTCGTTAGAAGCGAGCGAAGCTCAGTTACATAGGTGCTTCTACGATCTTATCACGAGCGTCTGAGGATGCTCTAGGATTGTCATTAGCCTGCTATTCGTAAGACATTTATTTTAATTAAATGTATTATTACATTCATTGATCAATAAATGGAAGTGCGTCTCATGGATTCTTCTTCTTAGTGTCTAAACCTGTGTGTGGTGCTGATGGCTTGACAGCAGGACACTGGTAGAAGCTTTGGTATCACATCACCGCGGCAGACTTTCTTCCATCTCTCTTGTACCTTGATAGTATCAACTAGCCTCCAGGATACCCATTTGACATCCACTCCCACCCACAGCCACCACTGGCCATACTCCTGCTCGTTTCATAGTAGTAGTCCTGCTGCTTTTTAGTACAATAATAATTTATAGAAAGAAATATCAAAATTAGAAACAGGGACATAGATTGTTAATACAGAATTGTAACAAAGTAAAGGTCATGATTTGGAGTGCTACTGTGCAACGAAAGGAAAACTGATATCTTCCTTTTCAATAGTAAACTGGACCCAAGAATCTCCATGACCGCTTGTAAT
>NW_019943372.1:127167-140922 GCF_002910315.2 Salvelinus sp. IW2-2015 | reverse complement strand
GAGCCTCCATCTCAACCTCTAACCAGTTAGACTGACAGACTGAATACAGCCTCAATCTCAACCTCTAACCAGTAGACTGACAAGAACTGAATACAGCCTCCATCTCAACCCCTCTAACCCTGTATGACTGAAAGAACTGAAAACATCCTCCATCTCCAAACTCTAACCCAGTACTGACAGACTGAATCAAATCCTCCAATCTCAACCTCCTAACCCAGTTAGAACTAGACTGAAAACAGCCTCCATTCTCAACCTCTAACCCAGTAACTGGACCGACTGAAAAACAATCCTCCATTCTCAACCTCTTACCCATGTAGACTGACTGAAAACATTCCTCCCATCTCAGCTTAATAAACCCAGTAGACTGACAGACTGAATACAGCCTCCCATCTCAAACCTCTTTAACCCAGTAGGGACAGACTGAAAAACATCCTCCATCTCAACCTCTAACCCAGTAGACTGACAGACTACATCCTCACCTCCAGAGAGAAGACGAAACATTCCTCCCATTCTCAACCTCTAACCCTGTAGACAGACTGAATAACAGCCTCCATCTCAACCTCTAACCCAGTAAGACTGACAGGACTGAATACGATCCTCCATCGTCAACCTCTAACCCTGAGATGACAGACTGAATCGAAAGCCTCCATCTCAACCTCTCTAACGCCAGTAGAGCTGACAGACTGAATACAAGCCTCCATGCTCAACCTCTAACCTTCTGTAGACAGACTCGAAAACATCCTCCATCTCAACCTCTAACCCTGTAGACAGAACTGAAAACATCCTCCATCTCAACCCTCTAACCCGTAGACAGACCTGATACAGCCTCCATCTCAACTACTTAACCCAGTAGACTGACAGACTGTGAAAACATCCTCCAATCTCAACCTCATAACCCAGTAGACTGACTTGAAAACATTCCGCTCCATCTCAAGCTAATAAACCCAGTAACTGACAGACTGAATAGCAGCCTCCATCCTCAACACTCGAACCCTGTATAGACTGACAGAATTGAATACAGCCTCCATCTCACCTCTAACCCAGAGACCTGGACAGACTGAATTACAGCCTCCATCTCAACCCTCTACCCAGTAGACTGACAGAACTTGAAACAGATCTCACATCTCAACGCTCGTAACCGCAGAGACGCCAGAACCCTGAAATACATCCTCCATCTCAACCTCTAACCCAGTAAGACTGACAGACTGAAACATCCTCCATCCTCAACCTCTACCCTTAGAGACAGACTGAATAACATGCCTCCATCTCAACCTCTAACCCCGTAACTGACAGACTGAAAACAGCCTCCATCTACACCTCTAACCCGTAGGACTGACAGACTGAATATCAGGCCCTCCAATCTCAACGCATCTAACCAGTAGACTGACAGACTAAAACATCCTCGTATCTCAACCTCTAACCCTGGTAGACTGACAGACTGAAAACATCCTCCATCTCAACCTTAACCTTAGACTGACAGACTGAAAACATCCTCACTCTCAACCTCTAACCCAGTAGACTGACTTGAATAAACATCCTCCATCTCAGCTAATAACCCAGTACGACTGACAGACTGAATACAGCCTCCATCTCAACCTCTAAACCCAGTTAGATGACAGACTGAAACATCCTCCATCTCAACCTCTAAACCCTGTAGACTGACAGACTGAATAACAGCCTCCCATCTCACCTCTAACCCAGTAGACGACAGACGGAATACAGCCTCCATCTCAACCTCTAACCAGTAGACTGACAGACTGGAATAACAGCCTCCATCTCAACCTCTAACCCAGTAAGAACCTGACAGACTGGAAAACATCCTCTATCCTCAACCTCTAACCCTGTAGACTGACAGAACTGAACAACATCCTCCTCTCAACCTCTAACCCAGTAAACTTGACAGACTGAAAACATCGCTCCATCTCAACCTCTAACCCTGTAGACTGACAACTGAAAACATCTCCATCTCAGCCTAATCAACCCAGGTAGACAGACTGAATAACAGCCTCCATCTCAACCTCCAACCCAGTAGACAGACTGAAAACATCCTCCAATCTTCAAACCTCTAACCAGTAAAACTGACAGAAACTGAAAACAATTCCTCCATCTCAAACCTCTACCAGTAGACTGACTGAAAACAATCCCTCATCTCAGCTAATATACCCAAGTAGGATCTGACAGGAGCTGAAATACAGCCTCCATCTCAACCTCTAAACCCAGTAGAACAGACTGAAAACATCCTCCATCTCCAACCTAACCAGTATGAACTGACAAGACTGAAAACATCCCTCATCTCAGAACCTCTAACCCTGTAGACAAGACTGAATACAGCCTCCATCTCAACTCTAAACGCGCAGTAGACGACAAGACCGAAACATCCCCATCTCAACCTCTAACCCTGGTAGACCTGACAGACTGAAGTACAGCCTCCATCTCAAACCTCTAAACCACCCAGTAGACTGACAGAACTGAATACAGCCTCCATCTCCAACGTGCTAACCCTGTAGACAGACTGAAAACATCCTCCATCTCAAAACCTCTAACCCGTAAGACAGACCTGGAAGAACATCACTCCATCTCAACCTCTAACCCAGTAGACCAGACTGAATACAGCCTCCATCTCAACCTCGTAAACCCAGTAAAGAACTCTAGACTGAAAACATCCTCCATCTCAACTCTAAACCCAGTAGATGACTGAAAAAACATCCTCCATTCTCGAGCTAATAACCCAGTAGGACTGACAGACTGAATACAGCCTCCATCTCAACCTCTAACACCCTGTAGAACTGGACAAGACTGTATATACAGCCTCCCATCCTCTAACTCTAACCCAGTAGAAACTGACCAGCTGAAACAGCTCTCTACAATCACACTCTAACCCACAGTAGACTGACAGAACTGAAAACATCCTCCATCTCAACTAACTAACCCAGTAGACTGACAGACCTGAAAAACATCCCTCCATCTCAACCTCTAAACCCAGTTAGACTGCAAGACTGAAATACAGCACTCCATCTCAACACTCGTCAATCCCAGTAGAACAGACGAAAACATCCTCATTCTCAACTCGTAACGACCAGTAGACTGACAGACTTGAATACAGCCTCCATCTCATACCTCTAACCCTGTAAACTGAACAGACTGAATACAAGCCTCCATCTCCACCTCTAACCCAGTAAGAACTGACAGACTGAAACATCCTCCATCTCAAAGCCTTCTAACCCTGTTGGTAGACTGTCAGACTGCTACAGGCCCCATCTCAACCTCTAACCCGTGAATCCTGACAGACTGAATACAGTCCATCTCACCTCTAACCCTGTAGACTGACAGACTGAAAACATCCTCCATCTCAACCTCTAACCCAGTAGCTGACAGACGAAAACATCCTCCATCTTAACCTCTTTACACCTGATGACTTGACAGACTGAAATCATCCTCCAATCTCACACCTCTAACCACTGTAGACTGAGCAATACTGAAAATACTAGCCTCCATCTCAACCTCTAACCGCAGTAGACAGAACTGAAACAGCCTCCATCTCAACCTCTAACCCAGTAGACTGACAGACTGAATACAGCCTCCAGTCTCAAACTCTAACCCTGTAGACAGACTGAAAACATCCTCATCTCAACTCTCTACCGCCAGTAGTACAGAGCTGAATACAGCCTCCATCTCAACCTCTAACCCCATGAGACCTGACAGACCTGAAAAACCATCCTCCAGTTCCAAACCGTCTAACCCATAGAAATCTGACTGAAAAACATCCTTCCCATTCGTCACTTTCTAATCCCAGTAGACTGACAGACCTCGAATAAGCCTCCATAGCTCAAGCCTCTAACCCTGTACCTGACAGACGAAATACAGCCTCCCATCTCAACCTCTAACCCAGTAGAACTTGACAGACAGAATCCAGCCTCCATCTCAACCTCTAACCCTGTAGACTGACAGACGAAATACAGACTCCCATCTCCAACCCTTCTACCCAGTCGACTGACAGACGAATACAGCCTCCATCTCAACCTCAACCCCAGTAGACGACAAGACTGAAAAAACATCCTCCATCTCAACCCTAACCCAGTAACTGACAGACTGATACAAGCCTCACATCTCAACCTCTAACCCAGTAGACCTGACAGACTGAATACAAGCCCCCACTCAACCTCTACCCCAGTAGAACTGACACGACTGAAAACATCCCTCTATCTCAAACCTCTAACCCTGTAGAACTGACAGACTGAAAACATCCTCCATCTGCCAAAACTCTAAACCAGTAAACTGACAGGACTGAAAAACAATCCTCCATCTCAACCTCTACCCAGTAGACTGACCAGACTGAAAAACAATCCTCCAATCCTCAACTCTAAACCCAGTAGATGACAGACTGAATACAGCCTCCATCTCAACCTCTAACCGCAGTCAGACCAGAATCTGAAAACATCCTCATCTCAACCTCTAACCCAGTAGACTGACAGACTGAAAACATCCTCCATCTCACCTCTAACCCTGTAGAACTGACAGAACTGAATAACAGCCTCCATCTCAACCGTCTATAACCCCAGTAGACTACAGACTGAATACAGCCTCCATGCGGTCAACCTCTACCCTGTAGACAGACTGAAAACAATTCCGTCCATCTCAACCTCTAACCTGTAGACAGACTGAAAACATCCTCATCCAACCCTCTAACAGTAGAGACAGACTGAATACACCTCATCTCAACCTCTACCAGTAGAACTGACAGAACTGAATTACAGCCTCATCTCACAAACCTCTACCCAGTAGAAATGACTGAAAAACATCCTCCACATCTCAAGCTAATAACTCCAGTAGACTGACCATACTAATAACAGGCGTCCAGTGTCTCAACTCTTAACCCTGTAGACCTGACCAGACCTGAATACAGCCTCCATCTCAACCTCTTAACCTGCCAGTAGACTGACAGACTGAATCATCAGCCTCCATCCAAATCCTCTAACCGTCATAGACTGGACGAGACTGAAAAACATTGGTCCTCCATCTCAACCTCTAACCCAGTTATGACTGACATGAGCTGATATAACTAGCCTCCATCTCAACCTCTCCACCCAGTATGTATGCAGATCTGAAAACATCTCTCCATCTCAACCTCGTAACCCTAGTAGAGTCTTGACAGATCTGTATTATACAGCCTCCATCTCAACCGTCTAAGCTCTGTAGACTGACTAGTATCTTGACAGCCTTGTCAATTCTCAACCTCTAACCCAGTAGACTGGACAGACTGAAAACATCCTCGCATCTGCAACCTCTAAACGCCTGTAAGGACTGACAAAGACTGAATACAGCCCTCCGGATCTCAAACCTCTAACCCAGAGCCTGACAGAGCTGATACAGCCTCCTCTCAACCTCTAACCCTGTAGACTGACAGACTGAAAACAATCCTCCGGTCATCTCGAATCTCGGTCTACGCAGTAGAACCTGGACTAGAACCTGAAAACAATCCTGTTCATCGGTCTAACGCTCTAACCCCAGTAGACCTGACAAGACTGAATACAGCCTTCCATCGTAACCTCTAACCCAGTAGACAGACTGAAAACATCCTCCATTCCGAGCTCAAACCTCTAAACCCTGTAGACCTGAAACTGAATACAGCCTCCCCAAATCTGCAACCTCTAAGCTCCTGTAGACTGACATAGGAAGCTGACTACAGCCTCCATCCTCAAACACCTCTAACCCCTGTAGACTGACAAACTGAATCAAGCCTCCATCCAACCTCTAATCCAGTATGACTGATCAGGACTGAAAACAATCCTCCAGTGTGTGGGCGCTCATACGCTCTATATCGCCAGTAGACAAGACTGGTAAAAACGATTGTTGTCTCGCCATCTCTACCGTCTAACCGTGCGATGCTGAGGGGTTTTGTGTGCGTGATTGCAGAACAGTCCTCCATTCTGTCTCAACCTCTAACCCAGTAGAACAGACTGAAAAACATCCTCCATCTCAACTAATAACCCGGTAGAATTCTAACGATTCCCAGGCCAGCTAGTTAACATTAGCTAACTGCATTTTAGCTACATGTTTGAACATCCCCATCATCTCAACGCCAGGGGCACAATGTAATTGGATTTATGGTATGGATCAACAATCAACAACCAATTATGACATTGGCTAATATGGATAATAATGAGTATAAACCACAAGTCCACTCCATCAATGGCTATATTTTGGAAATGGTCAATTTTAGCTTGCTCTAGTCATCGGAGGACGCGCACGACGATAAAACAATGAACAAAATGTCTGCCACAAGGACGTTTTACCTTTTACGTGATGAGATTGGTGTGAAGCCAAATCAAACTGGCTTCCCTTTCACAACCTTTTTTTTCTCTCAGTTTTAAGCTCAATGCTGATTTGCTATTATTTTATACTTTTTGTTTTATCAAGGGAGGCCAAATGCTCAGGTGGCTTCCCTTGCATTCATGCTACTGGCCGACAAACACTATCATCATATTCGTTTGAACACAGACAGCATCACCAATAGCCACTGTTCACAGTTCATACATGCGAACTGAATCTACTACCGCGGTGTGATCATATAGCCTTCCTACAAGTTTTAAATATTATATTTATCACGTCATCATCACGCCAGTCAAGTCAGCTCTCAGACAGTCATCAAGAACCAGTCAGTCCAGTCATCGAGACCAGTCAGTCAGTCATCAGACAGTCATCAGACAGTCAGTCAGTCATCAGAATACAGTCAGTCGTACATCAGATCAGTCATCAGACAAGATCAGTCCATCGACAGTCAGTCAGTCATGCAGAACCAGTCAGTCAGTCATCAGACAGTCATCAGACCAGTCAGACTCATTCACAGACCAGTCCAAGTCAGCTCATCAGACAGTAGGTCAGTCATCAGATGACAGTTCCATCAGACAGTCAGTCAGTCTGTCAAGTCATGAGTCCAGTTCCAGTCATTCAGTCAGGTCAGTCAGTCAGTCATCCAGACAGACAGACAGAACAGACAGACAGACAGACAGACAGACAGGACAGACAGACAGAACAGAACAGACAGACAGACAGAACAGACCAGAGCAGTCAGAGACAGAGCAGTCCCAGTGCAGTCCAGTCATCAGACAGTCCAATCAGACGAGTCATCAGTCAGTCATCAGTCTGCCAGTCAGTCAGTCATGGTAACGTCAGTCATCAGTTAATTGAATGCAGTCAGTCATCAGACAGTCAGTCATCAGACACGTCAGTCGATGTCCGACAGTCAGTCAAGTCATGAGTCAGCAGTCATCGACAGTCTAGTCAGTCAGTCAGTCATCATCAGACAGTCATGCAGTCAGCTCATCATAATACAGAACAAGGACAGACAGACAGACAGACAGACAACAGACAGACAACAGACAGACAGACAGACAGAACAGACAGACAGACAGACAGACAGCGTACAGTCAGTCAGTCCAGTCATCAGAACAGTCAGTCAGGTCAGTCAGTCAGTCATGAAGTCAGTCAGTCATCAGACAGTCAGTCAGTCATCAAGACAGTCGAGTCCCAGTCAGTCATCAAGACAGCTCAGTCAGGTCAATCAGACCCTACAGTCATCAGTCAGTCATCCATCAGGTCCAAGTCAGTCAATCCAGACAGTCGTCATCAGTCAGTCAGTCCAGTCAGTCAGTCAGTCAGGGTCAGTCAGATGGCGTTGTTTCATGAGGTCAGTCAGGGTCCATCAGACAGTCAAGTCAGTCATCAGAGCCAGTCAGTCATCATCAGACAGTCATAACAGTCTCCAGACAGTCATCAGTCAGTCAGGTCATCAGACAGTCAGTCATCAGACCAATGTCTCCAGGTCATCAGTCAGTCAGTCATCAGGCAGACAGTCAGTCATTCAGTCAGATCAGACAGACAGACAGATCAGCAGACCGACAGACCAGACAGACTTAGACAGACAGGTGGAACGATGCTGAGGGACAGACAGTCATCAGTCAGGTCATCAGACAGACAGACCAGACAGACAGACAGACAGACAGACATGACAGAGGCTAGACAACAGACAGACTCAGACAGACAGACAGACAGGGGGACGAGACAAGAGTCATCAGTCCAGTCATCAGACAGCACAGTCAGTCCAGTCATTAGCCAGTTCATCAGTCTCGTCAGTCAGTCAATCAGACAGTCAGTCATCAGTCCAGATCAGTCAGTCTCAGTCCAGTCATCGAAACAAAGAACAGACAGACAGACAGAACAGACAGACACGACAGACAGACAGACAAGACAGACAGACGACAGACAGACAGACAGACAGACAGACAGACAGAAACTAGACAGACCAGACAGACAGACATCAGTCAGTCATCAGACAGACAGTCAGTCCATCAGACAGTCAGTCATTGCAAGAGCAGGTCAGTCGTCAGTCAAGTCATCAGACAGACCAGTCAGTCATCAAGACAGTCAGTCAGTCAGTCATCAGCCAGACAGTCAGTCATTCAGACAGACAGTCATCAGTCAAAACTATCTGTCTGACCAAACTGACCAGGCAGAAATAATGAAAATGGTTTGGTCCATTCCGTCTCTTTGACAGATGTTTCCATGGTTGGCTGAAGCCCAGAGGGCCAGCGACAGTAGCCCAGTCGGTTGACCTAGACCCTAACCATGTGAAAACAGCCAGTGAAAACAGCCAATGAGACAGCAAGAGGGAACAGCCAAATGAGAACAGCCATGAAACCAGCCATTGAAGAAATCAGCCAGTGAGAACAGCCAGTGAGAACAGCCAGTGAAAACAAGCCAAGTGAAACAGCCAGTGAGAACAGCCAAGTGAGAAAGTAGCCAGTGGAGAAGCCAGTGAAACAGCCCAGTGAAAACATGCTCAGTGGAGAAAAGCCATGTGGAGAAAAGCCAGTGAAAAAAGCCAGTGAAGAACAGCCAGTGAGAACAGCCAGTGAAAACAGCCCAGGAGAACAGCACACCTCTCCCAAACTTTAGACGTTTTTGTTTCAGTGTACAGATGAATGGATGGAGAACTACAGAAACGAGGAGAGAGAGAGATCTGCCATTGCATTACATTGTCTGGATAGAAAAATGGACTTTGTCACATGCCCAGAGGCAATCTCTGCAGAGCTTTGATAAACTTCCAAAAGATGAGATGAGACATCATTCTGTGGAGCATATTGTGGTCTTTGTTCTCCCTGCTGTCCTCTCTGTTGTGCTGGGTATTAAGGTTATGGAGGAGTGACATGAAGTATATTCATAGATTGTGTCCAAATGGGCAACTCCATCCCCCTACATAGCGCATTATTTGGACCAGGGCCTAGTGCTTACTAGGGCCATAGGGTGGCCCATTTTTCTTGGCACAGGTGTATTCAGTCTGTCAGTCTACTGGGTTAGAGGTTGAGATGGAGGATGTTTTCAGTCTGTCAGTCTACTGGGTTAGAGGTTGAGATGGAGGCTGTATTCAGTCTGTCAGTCTACAGGGTTAGTAGCTGACAGACCCCCACACCCTCCCTCCCCCAGCTGGCTGTTCAGCTAAAGAAACAAACACAGGCCTTGCTCTCTAAGCTTCTGAATGATAACAATAACAAACCACAATCACTCAGCTACAACCACATTCCAAATGGCACTCTATGCCCTTTATAGTGCACTACTTTTGACCAGGGCTGGCACCCTATTCACTATATAGTGCACTACTTTAGACCAGAACCCTATGGAACCCTATTCCCTATATAGTATATAACCTGGACACTTATTAGAAATTCCGCTATGCCCTCCGACGGACCATAAAACAGGCAAACATCAATACAGGACTACCATTGAATCCTACTACACCGGCTCTGATGCTTGTTGGATGTGGCAGAGCTTGCAAACTATTATGGACTACAAGGGGAAGCACAGCCGTGAGCTGCCCAGTGACACGTGCCTACCAGACGCTTCGAGGCAAGTAACAATGAAACATGCAGCTGTTCCAGACGACTGTGTGATCACACTTTCCGTAGCCGATGTAAGTAAGACCTTTAAACAGGTCAACATTCACAAGGCCGCAGGGCCAGACGGATTACCAGGACGTGTACTCCAAGCATGCGCTGACCAACTGGCAAGTGTCGTCACTGACATTTGCGAACTCTCCTTGTCTGAGTCTGTAATACCAACATGTTTCAAGCTGACCACCACATAGTCCCTGTGCCCAAGAACAAACACTAAGGTAACCTGCCTAAATGACTACAGACCCGTAGCACTCACGTCTGTAGCAATTTAGTGCTTTGAAAGGCTGGTCATGGATCACATCAAAACCATTATCCCAGAAACCCTAGACCCACTCCAATTTGCATACCGCCCAAACAGATCCACAGATGATGCAATCTCTATTGCACTCCACACTGCCCTTTCCCACCTGGACAAAAGGAACGCCTATGTGAGAATGTTGTTCATTGACTACAGCTCAGCGTTCAACACCATAGTACCCTCAAAGCTCATCACTAAGCTAAGGATCCTGGGACTAAACACCTCCGTCTGCAACTGGATCCTGGACTTCCTAACGGGCCGCCCCCAGGTGGAAAGGGGTAACAACACATCTGCCAAGCTGATCCTCAACATGGGGGCCCCTCAGGGATGCGTGCTCAGTCCCCTTCTGTGCTCCCTGTTCACCCATGACTGCATGGCAAAGCACGACTCCAACGTTATCATTAAGTTTGCCGATGACACAACAGTGATAGGCCTGATTACCGACAACGATGAGACAGCCTATAGGGAGGAGTGTGGTGTTGTGACCTGGTAGTGTGGTGACCTGGCAGTGTGGTACATATTACCTTAATTACCTTAACTAACCTGTGCCTCCGCACATTGACTTTGTACCGGTACCCCCTGTATATATCCTCGTTACTGTCACGTTCCTGACCTATTTCTGTTAGTTTGTTGTATGTGTTAGTTGGTCAGGACGTGAGTTTGGGTGGGCATTCTATGTTTTCTGTTTCTATGTTGGTTTAGGGTTGCCTGGTATGGCTCTCAATTAGAGGCAGGTGTTTGGCGTTTCCTCTAATTGAGAGTCATATTTAGGTAGGTTGTTTCACAGTGTTCGTTGTGGGTGGTTGTCTCCTGTGTCAGTGTGCGCAAAATGTCCTCCACCGGTACCAGCACCTCTCCTCCGGACCGTACCCCTCCCAGTCCACGAGGTACTGCAGGCCCCTCACCCGGCGTCTCGAGTCCAGAATGGCCCGTATCGTGTACCTGTGGGACCCCTCGATGTCCAGAGGGGGAGGAGGGACCTCCGGCACCTCACCGTCCTGCAGGGGACCAGCTACCACCGGCCTGAGGAGAGACACATGAAACGAGGGGTTAATACGATAATAGGAAGGGAGTTTTAATCGATAACACACCTCGTTTATTCTCCTCAGGACTTTGAAGGCCTACACACTGCGGCCTCAGCTTCGGCAGGGCAAGCGGAGGGGTAGGTTTCGGGTCGAGAGCCAGACCCTTTCCCCCGGTACAAACACGGGAGCCTCACTGCGGTGGCGGTCAGCGCTCCTCTTCTGCCTCTCAGTAGCTTGTTGAAGGGACTCCTGGACGGCCCTCCAGGTCTCTTTGGAGCGCTGTACCCACTCCTCCACCGCAGGAGCCTCGGTCTGGCTCGGATGCCATGGTGCCAGGACCGGCTGGTACCCCAACACACACTGAAAGGGGGACACATTAGTAGAGAGTGGCGTAGTGAGTTCTGGGCCATCTCGGCCCAGGGAATGTATCTCGCCCACTCCCTGGCCGGTCCTGGAAATAGGCCCGCAGAAACTACCCACCTCCTGGTTCACTCTCTCCACCTGCCCATTACTCTCGGGGTGAAAACCGGAAGTCAAGCTGACCGTGACCCCCAGACGCTCCATGAACGCCTCCATACTCGGGACGTGAACTGGGGCCCCGATCAGAAAGATGTCCTCCGGCACCCGTAGTGCCATACGGCATGACGCAGTACTCATAATGGCCCGATGTGGTACTAAATGCGGTTTTCCACTCGTCTCCCTCCCGAATACGCACCAGACTGTACGCGCTCCTGAGGTCCAGTTTGTAAAGAACTGCGCTCCGTGAAATGATTCCACCGCGAAGCGATGAGAGGTAGTGGGTAACTAAACCCCACTGTGATGGCATTTAGACCTCTATAATCAATACACGGACGCAAACCTCCCTCCTTCTTCTTCACAAAAAAGAAACTCGAGGAGACGGGTGAGATGGAGGGCCGAATGTACCGCTGTCCCAGAGACTCGCGACATATGTCTCCATAGCCAACGTCTCCTCTTGGGACAAAGGGTACACGTGACTCTTGGGAACGCGAGCGTTAACCTGGAGATCTATCGCACAATCCCTACCGGTCGATTGTGGTGGTAATTTCGTCGCTTTCTTTTTACAGAAAGCGATTGCCAAATCGGCATACTCGGGGAATGCGAACCGTGGAACCCTGGTCTGGACTCTCCACCGACGTGGCACCAATGGAAACTCCCAGACACCTTCCAGAACACTCCTCTGACCACCCCTGGAGAACCCCCTGTCTCCACGAAATATTGGGATTGTGCCGGGCCAACCAGGGAATACCAGCACCACTGGAAACGCAGGCGAATCAATATAAAGAGACTGATACGTTCCCTATGATTCCCTGCGTCCCCATGTCCAGGGAACTGTGGCCTCCCTGACCATCCTGACCCTAATGGCCGGCTATCTAGGGTGCACGGGAAAGGGAGAATCTATCGGCACAAGCGGAACGCCCAACTCTCGGCGAGTCCGCGATCCATAAAGTTCCCAGCTGCACCTGAATCGACTAGTGCTATGCTGGGAAGAGGGGAAAAAATAAAGGAAAAAAATTTAGACAAACATGTGACCAACAGGGGGTTCTGAGTGAGTTTGGTGCTGAGAAGCGTTCCGCCTGACATCTCGAATCCCAGACAGACCCCCCCAGCACCGATCGGCCGTGTGTCCTCTCCGACCACAGCTGGTGCAGGGGAGGCCTCCTCCTCCGGTACCCCTAGGCGCGGCCCTCCCAACTCCATTGGGTGGGAGCCGGGCGCTGGGTGGTGAACGCACAGGACCCTCTCCGAACGCCCGCGGGCAGCCAGCAGATTGTCCAGTCGGATGGACATGTCGATAAGCTCATCCAAAGAAAGAGCGATGTCCCGACACGCTAGCTCCCTGGCGGACGTCCTCCCGGAGACTACACCGGTAGTGGTCAATAAGGGCCCTGTCGTTCCACCCTGATCCCGCGCAAAGGTCCGGAACTGCAGCGGAAATCCTGTGCGCTCCTCTTCTCCTGCCTAAGATGAAACAGTCTCTCACCCGCCGCTCGGCCTCTGGGGGTGGTCGAACACGGCACGAAAACGACGGGTAAACTCCGGGTAGTGCTCCTTCGCTGAGTCCGGGCCATTCCAGACTGCGTTGGCCACTCCAGAGCACACCCGTTAGGCAGGAGACGAGGACACTCACCCTCTCCGCTCCGAGGGAGTGGGGCGAACAGTGGCCAGGTATAGCTCCAGCTGGAGTAAGAACCCCTGGCACCCTGCCGCCGCTCCATCATAAACCCTCGGGAGCGTAAGACGGAGCGCGCTGGAGCCGGGGGATGGAGAGTCCTGAGGAAGGGGAGCCGAAGGTGGAGAGAGGAGCCCACTCCTCTCCCATCGTTCCATTCTCTCCATCATCTGGTCCATGGCTGATCCGATCCGATGGAGGACGGTGGTGTGGTGGAGAACCCGTTCCTCCATCGATGGGAGAGGGTTGGCTGCTGCTCCTGCTGACTCCATTGCGGGTGCGAGATCTGTA
>NW_019943372.1:115833-123641 GCF_002910315.2 Salvelinus sp. IW2-2015 | reverse complement strand
GTGTTTGTCGCACCATACGGGACTGTCTCGGTTTTGTAGTCTGTTCCTGTTCGTGAGTTCTTCGTGTTTATTGTAAGTTCCATGTCCAGGTCTGTCTACTCCGTTTTGTTATTTTGTTAATTATTCAAGTGTATTTCGTTTTCGTGTTTTTCCGTCTTTACTTTAATAAATCATTATGTCTTCACAATCCGCTGCATTTTGGTTCAATCCCTGCTCCTCCTCTTCGGATGAAGAGGAGGAGGAAAACCGTTACAGTTACTGTTAATTTTATGGTATACTTGAAAGAATGCAAGAGTGTGCAAAGCTGTCATCAAGGAGCAAGGGTGGCTACCTCGAAGAATCTAAATTCTAAAATATATTTAGTTTTGGTTTCTATATGATTCCATATGTGTTATTTCATAGTTTTGATGCCTTCACTATTATTCTACAATGCAGAAAACAGTAAGAAATGAAAAACCCTTGAATGAGTAGGTGTTCTTAAATTTTGACAAGTATTTTACGTCTTTTAGCAGATCCGAGTGATTATGCAGTGAATCTGGCTTAGGGTTTATTTTCTCAGGGCACATCAAGAGCTTTTTCACCTCGTCGGCTCAGTTTTTCAAACCGACCTTTTGGTTACTGACCAATGCTCTTAACCGCTAGGCTACAAAACTCGAAAGCACCCCAAGACGTGTAACGACCTGGGTGTCGGGGGGGTGCGAAGTCAGACGCAGGAACAGCAGAGCTTCAATATGTTGAGTCTTTAATACCCAACTGGCAAACAAAATGTCCAACACGGACGTACTGGGTGTCATACACAACGGTCCAACGACACGAGAAACAAACCCAGTCCACAATAATAATATCCACTCCCGAAATCCAAAAGCTACAATGTAACAATCCCGCACAAAGAAGCGTACGGGCTGGCTGACTAATAAAGCCACACTAATTAACAATTAACTGAACACAGGTGATACCAATAAACACATAAGGAGGGGGAGGAAAAAGAGTCAGTGGCAGCTAGTAGGCCGGTGACGACGACCGCCGAGCGCCACCCGAACGGGAAGGAGAGCCTGCCTCGGTTGAAGTCGTGACAAAAGTAGGTATAATCCCTTCCGTGTTCCATTTCAACATGTCCTCCCCATCCCCCCTGCTCCGTATCATAACAGACCAGCTCCCGGTGTCCCAGAAGCGTCCTAATAAGGCTCAGTAGGAGCCTATGATTATAAAATTAACTTTGTCTTCAGACGCTTTTGGGAAACTGGGCCCTGGCCCTCTAAGAGAGTGGAGAACAGAAAGAGGCATGATCTGCATCCATGTGCCTGTTTTTATTTCACAATAATCTGTGATAGTGGGTTTGCATCCAAAATGGCACCAGCCGACAGGTTCAGGGAAGGGCTTCATCCCAAATGGCACACTATTCCCTATATAGTGCACTACTTTAGACCAGAGCCCTATGGCACACTATTCCCTATTTAGTGCACTACTTTTGACCAGGACCCATTGGGCTCTGATCAAAAGTAGTGAACTGTATAGCCCTTCCTTGAACCTGTCTGCAGGCCATCAGAGAGGAACAACAAAATTGAGCAAGGAACTACAGAAACATCAGCTATATGAGATGGTTCACACATCACCTCTAACACAACGTCTCCCTGAGAGGGACATGAAGACAGAAAGAGAGGGGGAGAGAAAGAGGGAGAAGAGATGTGTGTAGGAGGGTTTAGGAGGGTTTATGAGGGTGTAGGGCGGTGTTGGAGGGTGTAGGGTACAGTGGTTGGGATGTAGGTTGGTGTAAGGGAGTGTAGGAGGGTGTATGTGGCTGTTGGAGGGTGTAGGAGAGTGTAGGAGAGTGTATGGGGCTGTAGGGCGGTGTATGATGGTGTATGGAGCTGTAAGAGGGTGTAGGAGGATGTACGGGGCTTTGGGGGGGTGTATGACTGTGTATGAGGGTGTAGCGTGATGTAGGAGGGTGTAGGAGGGTGTAGGGTACAGTGGTTGGGGGTGTTGGAGGGTGGAAGGGGGTGTAGGAGGGTGTAGGAGGGTGGCTGTTGGAGGGTGCTTGGGGGTGTAGGAGGGTGTAGGAGGGTGTATGGGGCTGTAGGGCGGTGTATGAGGGTGTATGGCGGTGTATGGAGCTGTAAGAGGGTGTAGGAGGGTGTAGGACGGTATAGGACGGTGTATGAGGGTGTAGGGCAGTGTATGAGGGTGTATGGGGCTGTATGGTGGTGTATGGCGGTGTATGGAGCTGTAGGAGGGTGTAGGAGGGTGTAGGACGGTGTATTAGGGTGTCGGGCAGTGTAGGAGGGTGTAGTAGGGTGTAGGGTACAGTGGTTGGGGGTGTAGGAGGGTGTAAGTGGTTGTAGGAGGGTGTATGTGGCTGTTGGAGGCTGCATAGGGGTGTATGAGGGTGTTTGAGGGTGTAGGGTGGTGTAGGAGGGTGTATGGGGTGTAAGAGGGTGTAGGAGGGTGTATGTGGCTGTAGGGTGTGTCTCCTGACCCCTCCTGTCTCAGCCTCCAGTATTTATGCTGCAGTAGTTTATGTGTCGGGGGGCTAGGGTCAGTTGGTTATATCTGGAGTACTTCTCCTGTCTTATCTGGTGTCCTGTGTGAATTTAAGTATGCTCTCTCTAATTCTCTCCTTCTTTCTTTCTTTCTCTCTCTCGGGGGACCTGAGCCCTAGGACCATGCGTCAGGACTACCGGGCATGATGACTCCTTGCTGTCCCCAGTCCACCTGGCCTTGCTGCTGTTCCAGTTTCAACTGTTCTGCCTGCGGCTATGGAACCCTGACCTGTCCACCGGACGTGCTACCTGTCCCAGACCTGCTGTTTTCAACTCTCTAGAGACCGCAGGAGCGGTAGAGATACTCTTAATGATCGGCTATGAAAAGCCAACTGACATTTACTCCTGATTATTATTTGACCATGCTGGTCATTTATGAACATTTGAACATCTTGGCCATGTTCTGTTATAATCTCCACCCGGCACAGCCAGAAGAGGACTGGCCACCCCTCATAGCCTGGTTCCTCTCTAGGTTTCTTCCTAGGTTTTGGCCTTTCTAGGGAGTTTTTCCTAGCCACCGTGCTTCTACACCTGCATTGCTTGCTGTTTGGGGTTTTAGGCTGGGTTTCTGTACAGCACTTCGAGATATTAGCTGATGTACGAAGGGCTATATAAAATAAACTTGATTTGATTTGATTTAGGAGGGTCATTTAATCCATATAATCCTATTCATTATGATGTAAAGGGATCCTAGATCAGCACTCCTGGTCTGGTCTGCTTTGTGGTTACAGGCCCTGGTCTGTCTGCTTTGTGATTACAGATCCTGGTCTGGTCTGCTTTGTGATTACAGGTCCTGGTCTGGTCTGCTTTGTGATTACAGGTCCTGGTCTGGTCTGCTTTGTGATTACAGAGCCTGGTCTGGTCTGCTTTGTGATTACAGGTCCTGGTCTGGTCTGCTTTGTGATTACAGATCCTGGTCTGGCCTGCTTTGTGATTACAGGTCCTGGTCTGGCCTGCATTGTGATTACAGGCCCTGGTCTGGCCTGCTTTGTGATTGCAGGCCCTGGTCTGTCTGCTTTGTGATTACAGGCCCTGGTCTGTCTGCTTTGTGACTAGAGGCCCTGGTCTGGTCTGCTTTGTGACTACAGGACCTGGTCTTCATCAGTTGATAAAGTCTATGTTACCAAGACAACAACCTTTTGACCTAACTCCCCTTCTCCTGGGTCAGTGTCATGTCTCAGACTGGATTGGTCAGGGGGTGTGGGAGTGTCAGGTCTGCCTCCCTCTCTCAGTTTGCTCTCCCTCTTCCCCTTCTTTCCTCCCCCTAACTCATTATGGGTTTCGATGAAGGACGGCGTCAGAATCCGGCTCAATTATTCTGCCTCCCCCAGCCTCGCCATCTCCTCGCCATTGCATCTCCCTACCTCTACCCCTCTCTCCCTCCTCCTGTCTACACCCTGCCTCCCCATTACCCCCAGCACACCTGATGAGAGACCAGAGGATTTAGCCCTGCAATGGAATTTTAAATCAAGGAACCCTGTCGAGAAAATAATAATTTCGCCAGAGGGGACATCTGCCGTTTTATGGGCTCCTAACCAACTGTGTTTTTTTTCGCATTGTTTGTAACTTTTGTACATAATGTTGCTGCTACCATCTTTAATTAAAGAAAACATCTGTAGGCCGTCATTGTAAATAATAATTTGTTCTTAACTGACTTGCCTAGTTAAATAAAGGTTAAATAAAAGAAGGAAAAAAAAGAATTATATAAAAATACTAAAAATACAAAACAAAATATATAATTATGACCGAAAAGAGCTTCTGGATATCAGAACAGTGATTACCCACCTTGAATGGGACAAAGATTTTTTCTTTAATGAGTCCGACGCGAAGGGTATACTACATCTCTGAGACCAGGCCCAAATCCCCGTCACGTGAAGAAAAGAGGGAAATACAGGGTGCGGAGCTCTACCAGCATGTCACATGTGCAACCACTCGATTCATCCAATGGCATTGAGGAGTATACCACCTCAGTCACCGGCTTCATCAATAAGTGCAGACGATGTCCCCACAGTGACCGTACGCACATATCCCAATCAGAAGCCATGGATTACAGGCAACCAGCTGTTCCGTACGACTGTGTGATCACGTTATCCGTAGCCGATGTGAGCAAGACCTTTAAAAGGGGGTCAACATTCAAGGACTCCAGGACATGTGCACAGACCAACTGGCAAGCATCTGTAATACCTACATGTTTCAACCTGTACTTCCTGTTCACCCATGACTGCGTAGCCAAATATTCAGACCCCTTGACCTTTTACACATTTTTTACGTTACAACCTTATTCTAAAATTGATTAAATCGTTTTTTTCCCTCATCAATCTACACACAATACCCCATAATGACAAAGCAAAAACAGATTTCTTTTTTAAACGTTCGCAAATGTATAAAAAAGCAAACACTGAAATATCACACTTGCATAAGTATTCAGACCCTTTACTCGGTACTTTGTTGAAGCACTTTTGGCAGCGATTACAGCCTTGAGTGTTCTTGGGTTTGACGCTACAAGCTTGGCACACCTGTATTTGGGGTGTTTCTCCCATTCTTCTCTGCAGATCCTCTCAAGCTCTGTCAGGTTGGATGGGGAGCGTTTCTGCACAGCTATTTTCAGGCCTCTCAAGGATATTCAATTGTGCACCGCCCTATGGGACTCCCATTCACGGCCGGTTGTGATACAGCCTGGAATCGAACCAGGGTTTGTAGTGACGCCTGAGATGCAGTGCCTTAGACTGCTGCGCCACTCTGGAGCAGGTTTTCATCAAGGATCTGTCTGTACTTTGCTCTGTTCATCTTTGCCTAGATCCTGACTAGTCTCCCAGTGTGCCCAAGCACGACTCCAACACCATCATTAAGTTTGCTGACGACACAACAGTGGTAGGACTGATCACTGACAACAACGAGACAGCCAACAGGGAGGAGGTCAAACCAAAATAGAGACATAAAAAGGCTCTCTAAGGTCAGGGCGTGACAGATACCGCATGGCAAGCGGTACTGGAGTGCTATGTTTATGTCCAAAAGGCTCCTTAACAGCTTGTACCCCCAAGCCATAAGACTACTGAACAATTAATCAAATGGCCAACCAAACTATTTACAATGACACCCCTCCCCTCCTTTTATTTTTCACTGCTGCTACTTACTGTTTATTATCTATGCATAATCACTTTACCAACCAAAAACATGTACAAATTATGTACCCCCGCACATTGACTCCGTACTGGTACACCCTGTATATAGCCTCCACATTGACTCTGTACCGGTACCCCCTGTATATAGCCTCCACATTGACTCTGTACTGGTACCCTCTGTATATAGCCTCCACATTGACTCTGTACTGGTACCCTCTGTATATAGCCTTGTTATTTTATTGTGTTACTTTTAATTACATTTTTAATTAAATGTCTTACTTTAGTTTATAATTATAATTATTCTTTAGTTACTTTAGTTCATTTAGTAAATATTTAGGTAACATTATTTCTTGAACTGCATTGTTGGGGCTTGTAACTATGCATTTCACGGTAAGGTCCACACCTGTTGTATTCAGTAATTCACGGTAAGGTCCACACCTGTTGTATTCGGCATTTCACTGTAAGGTCTACACCTGTTGTATTCAGCATTTCACGGTAAGGTCCACACCTGGTGTATTCGGTATTTCACGGTAAGGTCCACACCTGTTGTATTCAGCATTTCACGGTAAGGTTGAATACTGTTGTATTCAGCATTTCACGGTAAGGTCCACACCTGTTGTATTCAGCATTTCACGGTAAGGTCCACACCTGGTGTAGTCAGTATTTCACGGTAAGGTCCACACCTGTTGTTTTCAGCATTTCACGGTAAGGTCTACTACACCTGTTGTATTCAGCATTTCAAGGTAAGGTCCACACCTGTTTTATTCAGCATTTCACGGTAAGGTCTACTACACCTGGTGTATTCGGCGCATGTGACAAATACAAGTTGCTTTGATTTGAGGTTTTAGTTTCCAATTGAGCCGATATATGCAGAGTTTACTTTGAATGCAGTCTCCTATTTTGTAGAAAGCCCTTGTTGATACTAGCCAGATGGCCACAGCAAAATAACTACCTGGCAAGATGACGAAAAAAAACTATTACATTTACTCTCCATTATCCCATACCTCCAGTGCCAGCCCATAGTCAAATGTTTAGCTAGCTAACATTAGCATATTCACTGGCTAGCTAGACATCGCACTAACTCAAGATGACAAGATGGTGCCGACAAACACGTCTTTGCTGATTTTCTTTTGTGTTATTTCTTACGTTATTTGCTCAGAACATTTCTAGTCATTTATTGTTCTTTTTTTCCTCTTTTGGATGATGTGTGCATTGTTATTGTTAGAAATTCCTACACTGTTGGACCTAAAAACATTTCACTGCACCTGCGATAACATCTGCAAAACTGTGTACGTGACCAATAAACTTTGATTTGATTTAAGAGGAGGGAGGAGGGGGAGGAGAGGGAGATGCAATGGGGAGGAGAGGGCTGGTGGAGGCAGAATAATTTAGCTGAATTCCCGACTTCGTCCATCATCGGAACCCATAATGAGGTAGGAGGAGGAGGGGAAGAGGAAGGTGGAGTGGGAGAGCAAAGAAAGTGGGGGAGGCAGACCTGACGCAACCCCCTCCCCACATCTGAAACATGACACTGACACAAGAGAAATGGGGAGTTTGGGGAGGGAGGGAGAAGGGGAGTTGGGTGTGCTTGTTAAAAGGGTTGTTGTCTGGCCAACAAAGGCTCTTTATCAACTGAGATGCACTGTTTCTGAAGACCTCTACAAAGCCCTCTAACTGAGGAGCTGGATTACATAGTGGTTGTTTCCTTTGCTTGGGCAAATCCACAGCAGCCTGGAGGACCTTATACCATTCAAATCCACAGCAGCCTGGAGAACCTTATACCATTCAAGACTGGGTGTAAAACAAAACTACACCGGACGACTGAGGGCTTCTACTCTGAGACACTCCATGTTGTTGGGTTGTGTCCCAAACAGTACCCTATCCCCAATATGATGCACTACTTGGGCTCTGTTTTGGCCAGGGCCTGTAGGACACCGGTCAAAAGAAGCGCATTAATATAGGGGATAGGGTGCCATTCGGGATACAGTTGTGGATCTCTGCTAAGAAGACTCTTCGGGGTGCAGTTGTGCATCTCTGCTAAGAAGACTCTCCGGGGTGCAGTTGTGCATCTCTGCTAAGAAGACTCTTCGGGGTGCAGTTGTGCATCTCTGCTAAGAAGACTCTTCGGGGTGCAGTTGTGCATCTC
>NW_019943372.1:104085-115818 GCF_002910315.2 Salvelinus sp. IW2-2015 | reverse complement strand
ACTCTTCGGGGTGCAGTTGTGCATCTCTGCTAAGAAGACTCTTCGGGGTGCAGTTGTGCATCTCTGCTAAGAAGACTCTTCGGGGTGCAGTTGTGTATCTCTGCTAAGAAGACTCTATTCGTCTGAGAAGAATATTCCAATTATCTGTCTCATTTCTCAAAACAACAACTAAATACTTTCTGTATAATCAAGATGTTCAAATTATTCAGTTACTTGACTGGCCTGACAAGTAGATTTGATTTGATTTGATAAAGCACAGGATGTTCAAATTATTCAGTTATTTAACTGGCCTGAAGAGACATTTTTATTTGATAAAGCACAGCCACAGAAACAGCAAGACCACTTTCTCCAGTCGTGTTTTAGACATGATGAGTAATGATGTTAGGGAGGAATATATCGTTATGGAGACAGGCTCTATTTTGGATAGAATTACTAAATATTTATATTCAGCAATATTGAGTTTGTGAATCTGGAACTGATTCTGTTTTTAAAGTTAATTGTGAGGAAGAAAAATAAGAGAGAGAAAGAGAAAGAGAAATAGAGCGAGAGCGAGAGTAATATACAATATATAGAGAGTCCACAAAAGTGGAGACATATTTGACCTCAATAACTACCGGGGATGAATGATGAATGAATCAACAGCAACCTTGGGAAAGTCCTCTGCATTATCATTAACAGCAAACTCGTACATTTCCTCAGTGAAAACAATGTACTGAGAAAATAGGCTTTTTACCAAATTACTGTATGATTACTGTACGACAGACCATGTATTCAAACTGCACACACTAATTGACAAAAAAACTAACCAAAACTCTTCTCATGCTTTGTTGATTTCAAATTAATATTTTGACTCAACTTGGCATGAGGGTCTGCTATTCAAATTGATGGAAACTGGTGTTGGGGGAAAAACATACAGCATTATGAAATCCATGTCCACAAACATCAAGTGTGGTTAAATATGGCAAAAAACACACACATATCCTTCCACAGCACCGTGGGGTCTGACAGGGGTGGAGCTTAAGCCCCACCCTCTTCAACATACTGTATATATCAATGAATTGGCGAGGGCACAAGAACAGTCTGCAGCACCCGGCCTCACCCTACTAGAACCTGAAGTCAAATGTCTACTGTTTGCTGATGATCTGGTGCTTCTGTTCCCAACCAAGGAGAGCGACAGGGTAGCCTGGTTAGAGCGTTGGACTAGATTTAGTTTAGTTTTCATTTTATTTCACCTTTATTTAACCAGGTAGGCCAGTTGAGAACAAGTTTTCATTTACAACTGCGACCTGGCCAAGAGAAAGCAAAGCAGTGTGACACAAACGACACAGAGTTACACATGGAATAAACAAAAGTACAGTCAATAACACAATAGAAAAATCTATATACAGTGTTTGCAAATGGAGTAAGGAAGGCAATAAATAGTAGTGAAGAAATTACAATTTAGAAAATGAACACTGGAGTGAGATGTGCAGATCATGATGTGCAAGTAGAAATACTGCAAACTACTATACTGAGCAAAATATCAAAAAAGTAAATAAAAACAATCTGGGGATGAGGTAATTGGATGTGCTATTTACAGTCATTGGCAGCAGAGAACTGGAAGGAAAGGCGGCCAAAGGAGGTGTTGGCTTTTGGAATTACCAGTGAAATGTGCCTGCTGGAGTGCTGGCTATGTGTGGGTGTTGTTATGGTGACCAGAGATAAGGGGGAGCTTTACCTAGCAAAGACTTGTAGATGACCTGGAGCCAGTGGGTCTGGCAACGAATATGTTGCGAGGGCCAGCCGACGAGAGCATACAGGTCGCAGTGGTGGGTGGTATATGGGGCTTTGGTGACAAAACGGATGGCACTGTGATAGACTGCATCAAGTTTGCTGAGTAGAGTGTTGGAGCCTATTTTGTAAATGACATCGCCGAAGTCGAGGATCGGTAGGATAGTCAGGTTTGCGAGGGTATGTTTGGCAGCGTAAGTGAAGGAGGTTTTGTTGTGAAATAGGAAACCGATTCTAGATTTAATTTTGGATTGGAGATGCTTTACATGAGTCTGGAAGGAGTGTTTACAGTCTAGCCAGACACCTAGGTATTTGTAGTTGTCCACATATTCTAAGTCAGAACCGTCCAGAGTAGTGATGCTAGCCAGGCGGGTGGGTGCGGACATCGATCGGTTGAAAAGCATGCATTTAGTTTTACTAGCGTTTAAGAGCAGTTGGAGGCCACGGAAGGAGTGTCGTATGGCATTGAAGCTCATTTGGAGGTTTGTTAACACATTGTCCAAAGAAGGGCCAGATGTATACAGAATTGTGTCATCTGCGTAGAGGTGGATCAAGTAATCACCAGCATCAAGAGCGACATCGTTGATATATACAGAGAAAATAATTGGCCCGAGAATTGAACCCTGTGGTACCCCCATAGAGACTGCCAGAGGTCCGGACAACAGGCCCTCCGATTTGACACACTGAACTCTGAGAAGTAGTTGGTGAACCAAGCGAGGCAGTCATTTGAGAAACGAAGGCTGTTGAGTCTGCCGATAAGAATACGGTGATTGACAGAGTCAAAATCCTTGGCCAGGTCGATGAAAACGGCTGCACAGTACTGTCTTTTATCGATGGCGGTTATGATATCGTTTTGTACCTTGAGTGTGGCTGAGGTGCAACCGTGAGCAGCTCGGAAACCGGATTGCACAGCAGTGAAGGTACGGTGGGATTCGAAATGGTCACTGATCTGTTTGTTAACTTGGCATTTGAAGACTTTAGAAAGGCAGGGCAGGATAGATATAGGTCTGTAACAGTTTGGGTCTAGAGTGTCAACCCCTTTGAAGAGGGGGAGCTTTCCAATCTTTAGGAATCTCGGACAATATGAAAGAGAGGTTGAACAGACTAGTAATAGGGGTTGCAACAATGGCGGCGGATAATTTTAGAAAGAGAGGGTCCAGATTGTCTAGCCCAGCTGATTTGTACGGTCGAGGTTTTGCAGCTCTTTCAGAACATCTGCCCTCTGGATTTGGGTGAAGGAGAAGCTGGGGAGGCTTGGGCAAGTTGCTGCGGGGGGTACGTAGCTGTTGACCGGGGTAGGGGTAGCCAGGTGGAAAGCATGTCTAGCCATAGAGAAATTCTTATTGAAATTCTCAATTATTGTGGATTTATCGGTAGTGACAGTGTTTCCTAGCCTCAGTGCAGTGGGCAGCTGGGAGGAGGTGCTCTTATTCTCCATGGACTTTACAGTGTCCCAAAACCTTTTGGAGTTAGAGCTACAGGATGCAAATTTCTGTTTGAAAAGATAGCCTTTGCTTTCCTAACTGACTGTGTGTATTGGTTCCTGACTTCCCTGAAAAGGTGCATATTGCGGGGACTATTCGATGCTAGTGTAGTCCGCCACAGGATATTTTTGTGCTGGTCGAGGGCAGTCAGTGAACTGGAGTGAACCAAAGGCTATATCTATTCTTAGTTCTACATTTTTTGAAAGGGGCATGCTAATTTAAGATGGTGAGGAAATTACTTTTTAAGAACAACCAGGCATCCTCTACTGACGGGGTAAGGTCAATATCCTTCCAGGATACCCGGGCCAGGTCGATTAGGAAGGCCTGCTCACAGAAGTGTTTTAGGGAGCGTTTGACAGTGATGAGGGGTGGTCGTTTGACCCATAACGGATGCAGGCAATGAGGGAGTGATCGCTGAGATCCTGATTGAAAAAAGCAGAGGTATTTGGAGGGCAAGTTGGTCAGGATAATATCTATGAGGGTGCCCATGTTTATGGATTTATGGTTTTACCTGGTGGGTTCCTTGATAATTTGTGTGAGATTGAGGGCATCTAGCTTATATTGTAGGACTGCCAGGGTGTTAAGCATATCCCCGTTTAGGTCACCTAATTGATCGAACTCTGAAGAACTCTCACAATCAATTCACATATGGTGTCCAGGGCACAGCTGGGAGCTGAGGAGGGTCTATAACAGGCGGCAACAGTGAGAAACTTATTTCTGGAGAGAATAATTTTTTTAATTAGAAGCTCGAACTGTTTGGGCATAGACTTGGAAAGTATGACAGAGCTTTGCAGGTTTTCTCTGCAGTAGATTGCAACTCCTCCCCCTTTGGCAGTTCTATCTTGACTGAAAATGTTGTAGTTGGAAGCAAGGACACGACAAGGACATCAGGGTTGGCGGAGTGTGCTAAAGCAGTGAGTAAAACAAACTTAGAGAGGAGGCTTCTGATGTTAACATGCATGAAACCAAGGCTTTTACGGTTACATAAGTCAACAAATGAGAACGCCTGGGGATACTCAGGGCCTGGGTTCACCCATCACATCACCCGAGGAACAGAGGAGGAGTAGGATGAGGGTATGGCTAAAGCCTATCAAAACTGTTCGTCTAGTGCGTTGGGAACAGAGAATAAAAGGAGCAGATTTCTGGACGTGGTAGGATAGATTCTGGGCATAATGTACAGACAGGGGTATGGTAGAGTGTGGGTACAGTGGAGGTAAACCTAGGCATTGAGTGGCGATAAGAGAGGTTGCATCTCTGGACGCACTAGTTATGCTGGGTGAGATCACCGCATGTGTGGGCGGTGGGACAAAAGAGGTATCTGAGGCATGTAGAGTGGGACTAGGGGCTCCGCAGTAAAATAAAACAATGATAACTATCCTAAACAACAGTATACAAGGCATATTGACATTAGAGAGAGACATAAAACGAGGCATAAAGCAATCACAGGTGTTGATTGGGAGAGCTAGCTAAGACAACAACGGGTAAGACAACAACAGCTAATCAGCTGAGACAACAACAAGAACAGGTAAAATGGTGATGAATGGGCAGAGGGTCAGTTAACTACACACGGGGCCTGAGTTCGAGGCAGATAAACAAAATAAACAAAATGGAGTACCGTGATTAATGAACAGTCCAGCAGGCATCAGTCAAGTGAACATAGGGTCCAGTGAACAGCAATAGATAGAGCAGGGAAGACGCTAGGTAGTCGTTACTACTCTATCAAGCAGGAGACACGGTGTTCGATAGTTAGCAGACCAGGGCTATTAGAAGCATCTTCATCGACGTCCGGCAAAGGCCGGTTGAGGGCAAAACAGATGGAATTGCATCGGCAGACCAGTCATGATGGATTGGCAGGGCTCCGTGTCGACAAAGGATCCAGGCCAGTTGACAAAAGAGGTATTGTAGCTGGAGTAATTTAGTTTGCTAGCCGGGAGATGCGCCTGGCTCGAGGCTAACTGGTGGGACAAAGGCGTTAGCCACTATAGCAACTCAGTAGCAGCTAGCTAACAGCAATGATCTGATGCAAAGGTCCAGAGCTTACGGCAAGAATCCGGTGATGTAGTGGATTCTAGTCGTGTTAGTGAAGAGTCCGGGAGGCATCAGCTGTGTAGCCGAGTGATCATAGGGTCCAATGAGCAGGCCGGGAGATGGGCCTGGCTCAAGGCTAGCTTCGGGGCTGAGCCACTAGCAGTGGTAAAGGCTGCTAGCAGTGGATAACAATGACTAAATAGCTAGTAGCTAATTAGCTGGTTAGCTTCTGATGGTTAGACTCTGATGGAGGTTCTGGCTATGAGGTCTAAAAATAGCAGATCTGTGTCACATTGGGTGAGGCAGGTTGCCGGAAGGTATATTTAACTTAAAAATGGAAAAAAGAGATTGAAATACATTGAAATATATACAAAAAAAATGAAAAAACTAAATGTATACGGGAGACAAACAACGTCTGCACTGCTACGCCATCTTGGAAACCTAGTAACCGAAAGGTTGTAAGATCGAGTCCCTGACAGGGTAAGAATCTGTCTTTCTGCCCCTGAACAAGGCAGTTAACCCACTGTCCCTAGGCCATCATTGAAAATAAGTATTTGTTCTTAAAACTTCTTATGGATAGGAGGCAGCATTTTCACATTAGGAAGAAAAGCGTGCCCAGAGTAAACGGCCTTCTACTCAGTCCCAGTTGCTACTATATGCATATTATTAGCAGATTCGGATAGAAAACACTCTGAAGTTTCTAAAACTGTTTGAATGATGTCTGTGCGTATAACAGAACTCATATGGCAGGTAAACACCTGAGAAAAATCCAACCAGGAAATGGGAAATCTGAAGTTTGTAGTTTTTCAAAGCTTGGCCTATCGAATACACAGTGTCTATGGGGTCATTTTGCACTTCCTAAGGCTTCCACTAGATGTCAACCGTCTTTAGAAACTTGTTTGAGGCTTCTACTGTAAATGGTCTCATAGGGGGGCTCATAAGGGCTCTTTGACTTAGTGGTCTGGCAGAGTGCCACAAACTCTGACGCTCGTTCATGTGAGAAGTAGCTCTCGTTCTATGGCTTTTCTACAGCCAAAGGAAATCTCCAGTTGGGACATTTTTTTACTTGTATGAAAACATCCTAAAGATTCCATACATCGTTTGATATGTTTCTACGACCAATAATATAATATTGTTATATTAAATATTAAATTAAAATATTATATTAAAAAACATTTAAAAAAAAATTCATCCAACATTTCCGCTGGACTCGTGAGTTTCGATTTGTTTACTAAACGCCCTAACAAAAGGAGGTGTTTAGACATAAATGATGAACTTTATCGAACAAATCAAACATTTATTGTGGAACTGGGATTCCTGGGAGTGCATTCTGATGAAGATCATCAAAGGTAAGTGAATATTTCTAATGCTATTTCTGACTAATGTTGACTGCACAACATGGCAGTTATTTCTTTGGCTGTTTTGGGCGCCGTACTCAGATTATGCTTTTTCATTTAAAAAAAATGGAAATCTGACACAGCGGTTAAATTAAGGAGAAGTTTATCTAAAGTTCCATGTTTAATACTTGTGTCTTTTATCAATGTTTATTATGAGAATTTCTGATGTGGCTCTCTGCAAAATCACTGCATGTTTTGGAACTACTGAACATAACACGCCAATGTAAAATGAGATTTTTGGATATAAATATTCACTTTATCGAACAAAACATACATGTATTGTGTAACATGAAGTCCTATGAGTGTCATCTGATGAAGATCATCAAAGGTTGGTGATTAATTTTATCTATATTTCTGCTTTTTGCGACAACTCTCTTTGGCTGGAAAAATTGCTGTGTTTTTCTGTGGTGGTGGTGGTGACCTAATATAATCGTTTGTGGCGCTTTCGCTGTAAAGCCTTTTTGAAATCAGACACTGTGGCTGGATTAACGGGAATTGTATCGTTAAAATGGTGCCTAATAGTTGTATGTTTGAGAAATGTGATTTATGAGATTTATGTTGATTGAATTTGGCGCCCTGCAATTTCATTGGCTGTTGGCGAGGGGTTCTGCTAGCGGAACGGGGTTCCCAGACAGGTTAACCTGACTTGCCTTGTTAAATAAAGGTCAAATAAATGAACAAAGAGCTACAGCAGCACCTTGATCTTTTGCACCTTGCATCTTGCATCTTCTGTCAGACATGGGACAGTAAAATCTCAGTAAGACAAAATAATGCTTTTCCAAAAAAGGTCCAGCTGCCAGGACCACGAATACAAATTCAATCTAGACACCATTACTAGAGCACACAAGAAACTATACATACCTCGGCCTAAACATCAGCGCCACAGGTAACTTCAACAAAGCTGTGAACGATCTGAGACACAAAGCAAGAAGGGCCTTCTATGCCATCTAAAGGAACATAAAACTCAACATACCAATTAGGATCAGGCTAAAAATACTTAAATCAGTTATAGAACACATTGCCCTTTATGGTTGTGGGGTCTGGGGTCCGCTCCCAACCAAGAATTCACAAAATAGGACAAACATCAAATTGAGACTCTGCATGCAGAAGCAAGCTGGTCCTGTGGCTCTATTCACAAACACAAACAGACCCCACATTGCCCCAGGACAGCAATACAATTAGACCAAACCAAATCATGAGAAAACAAAAAGACAATTACTTGACACATTGGAAAGAATTAACAACTAAAAACAGAGCAAACTAGAATGCTATTTGGCCCTAAACAGAGTACACAGTGGCAGAATACCTGACCACTGTGACTGACCCACAATTAAGGAAAGCTTTGACTATGTATAGACTCAGTGAGCATAGCCTTGTTATTGAGAGAAGTCACCGTAGGCAGACCTGGCTCTTAAGTGAAGACATGCCCACACTGCCCACAAAATGAGATGGAAACTGAGCTTCACTTCCTAACCTCTTGCCAAATGTATGACCATATTAGAGACACATATTTACCTCAGACTACACAGACCCACAAAGAATTAAAAAACAAACACAGTTCTATTGGGTGAAATACCACAGTGTGCCATCACAGCAGCAAGATGCGTGACCTGTTGCCACGAGAAAAGGGCAACCAGTGAAGAACAAACACCATTGTAAATACAACCCATATTTATGTTGATTTATTTTCCCTTTTGCAATTCGTTACAAAACCAGCACATCTTCCGTATCCATGGACTCCCGGTGGACATGGTCTCCGTCCGGGGTCCTCAGTTCTCGTACCGGTTCTGGAAGACGTTCTGCACGCTCATTGGGTCGTCAGCCAGCCTGTCCTCTGGGTTCCACCCGCAGTCTAGCGGCCAGTCGGAGCCAAAAATGACCTAGAGACGACTCTTCACTGCCTTGTCTCTGCCAACCCCACCACCTGGAGCCAGCAACTCATGTGGGAAGAATACGCCCGCAACACCCTCCCCTGCTCTGCCTCTGGGCTTTCGCCTTTCATGTGTTCCCTAGGGTATCAGCAAGAGGAAGAGGTCAGGATACCCTCGGCCCAGATGTTTGTCCGCCGCTGTCGCCGTACCTGGAAGAGAGCACGGTCTGCGCTTCTCAAGACCACATCCAGGTAAGCGGACCGCCACCGGACTTCTGCTCGTCTCGGGCAGAGGGTTGTCCACTCGGGATCTGCTCCTCCGGGTGGAGTGCCTCTAACTTGCCCCCCGCTTTATCATCCCATTCCCCTGCTCCAAGATTATTAGCCCCTCTGCTGTTCGTCTTCTGTTGCCCCTTACCCTCCGTATTCATCCCACTTTTCATGTGTCTAGGATTAAACTTATGTCTCACAGCCCTTTGTCTCCTGTTGTCTCCTGTATTGGCTACATAGATTATTCAAGCCCATCTCAAAATACAACACTGCCCCGTTTAAGGCCCCCAAAAATAAGCTCTTTACCTGACTCACTTTCAAAGATATCTAGAAATGTACACGTTTTGTGCACTTGCAGGAGTCAATCACTCCCCTATTGCTGACTACAAATGATCTATAACTGGGATAATAACTCACTAACTAACAAAGGACTTAAACAAAATGTGCACACATGCAGGTCTCGCTTTGATCTCAAAACAAGCACAGCTAGTCACGACCGCCCATGCTGTAAACACAGTCCAGTTCAGCTAGTCACGACCACCCATGCTGTAAACACAGTCCAGTTCAGCTAGTCACCACCGCCCATGCTGTAAACACAGTCCAGTTCAGCTAGTAACCACCGCCCATGCTGTAAACACAGTCCAGTTCAAAGTAAAAGGCACAGATCTATATATGGCAATGGTCTATTTGCATATAGGCCTACTGCAGCTCTGATTGGTTATGCCACACAGGTCTGTGTAGAGTACATGCTGAATCATGCGTGTCAATGCAATAGAATCCTACTCTGATGCGTTCCGCCTACAACAAAATCTCTTGCATAGTTTGTTTTGTTTTGGTATGTTGCATTGAAAGTGGCTAATATTGCATAGATTCGATCACAACAGTAAAGGGGAATGTTGATAGTGTTAAGTGTTCGGGTCACCAACGGGTCACCAACCTTTTCTTAGTCAAGATCAACGGGTCAAAACGCAAGCTGAGATCTACCTCTCAGATTATATATATTTTTTTACATGCATTAAAAAAAGTAAGCCTATGCAACCTAAACCAATTAAAAACAGTTCTCTAGCAGAGGTTTGTGCAGTAAGCTATAGGCCCAATACATTATCACCGTAAATTGGCTTTGCTTGAATTGCTCTGCCAATGCATTGTTGTTTGGGCAATTTAAAAACGTTATCTTTCAACATTTAATGTAGGCTATATAATCACACCAGTAATAGACCCATTGTTGTATCACGTGTGAGGCACAGCTGATTGAGCCTTAAAATGATTTGCTTTTTATTTTTAAATACTGGGCTGATGGTCAGTCTCAGCGGAGGGAGAGAAGAGCAGACTGAGGGTCCGCTTCTCAACATCCCTCCGCTCTCCCTTTCCTTCACTGACACTGACCGAAAACGGACACTATAGTCCAGCTGACAGCGAAACTCGAGTGTCACCCCAATATTTCTGCCTCATGCATAAATTCATGTTGTTACTCCTGTGAGAAAAGTGAAATATTCCTAGATATTAAAAAAGACCCAAGCCTCTCATAATAACAATGCAAAGATACACTTTCGTCCTCATTTATTACTGTTGAACTGCTTGTTGTGGCGCCGAGTGGAAATAGAAGAACAAACATTTTATTATTATATATAAAAGTGTTGATACAAAGTGTTGACAGTGCTGAGGAAGAACTTAAACATGACCTCTCTTTGCTGTATTCGTTGACAGACTCTCTCTAGTAAGTTCAACGTTTAGCTGTAGCTTTCTTTTATGCCTGCTACATTACTGCAGACACGGTAATCTCAGCCATCCTATTGGCCAGCGGTAGGCCTATAGTGCAGGGCAGCTGAATTGGGTGCACCAACAGGAGACGAATAAAAAAATAGGAACACAAGGCTTTATCATCGTTCTCTTTGACAGAAATGTCGATCACCTAGAAATACCTTGCAGATCGACGTGCCCACTGCTCTAGAATGTTAAGTGAAATTCTATCTCTCTGCTTCTCTCTGTGGGCTGAAAACCTTGGGCCTTCTGCATGCGTGTTCATGAGCGCAGTTTAGAGGGAACATTGGCCATAATATGACATTTGAAAATGTCTCTATTCCTTTGGAACTTTTGTGAGTTTAATGTTTACTGTTCACTTTTTAATTTCACTTTTGTTTATTATCTATTTTAATTGCTTTGGGAATGTAAACATATGTTTCCCATGCCAATAAAGACCTTTGTATTGAATTACATTTAATTGAATTGAGAAAGAAAGAGAGGGAGAGACAAGAGGGGGGGGGTTGTGTTGGGTGCGAAGTCATAACATTTTCCTTCCCAATCAGGCCTGTCTGTGGGGAATGCAGTACGAAGCACTGAGCAGGGGGAGAATGAGTGAGGAGGGTTTGGTCTAGGGTAGACATGTGACCCAGTGATGTGACCCAGGGCTGGTCGAGTCCAGGGATGTGACCCAGGGCTGGTGGAGTCCAGGGGGATTGTGACCCAGGAATCTGACCCAGGGCTGGTTGAGTCCAGGGGGATTGTGACCCAGGGATCTGACCCAGGGCTGGTAGAGTCCAGGGGGATTGTGACCCAGGGATCTGACCCAGGGCTGGTGGAGTCCAGGGGGATTGTGACCCAGGGATCTGACCCAGGGCTGGTGGAGTCCAGGGGGATTGGGGTCTGATTAAGAGCAGCTGAAGAGAGAAAGAGAGAGAACGAGAGCTTCTCTGTCTGTGTTTTGGGCACTGGCTTGGCTCCAGGGGTGACTCAGGCATGATGGTACACAGCCAACTTCTCTCTCTGAGAAGTGTTATTTTAGTTTGTTTAGGGTCTAGCAGCAGCCCATGGAGATAACACTACCCTGATGTCTAGCAGCAGCCCATGGAGATAACTCTACCCTGATGTCTAGGAGCAGCCCATGGAGATAACTCTACCCTGATGTCTAGCAGCA
>NW_019943372.1:101439-103496 GCF_002910315.2 Salvelinus sp. IW2-2015 | reverse complement strand
TATCTCCATGGGCTGCTCCTAGACATCAGGGTAGAGTTATCTCCTGGGCTGCTCCTAGACATCAGGGTAGAGTTATCTCCATGGCTGCTCCTAGACATCAGGGTAGAGTTATCTCCATGGGCTGCTCTAGACATCAGGGTAGAGTTATCTCCATGGGCTGCTCCTAGACATCAGGGTTAGAGTTATCTCCATGGGCTGCTCCTAGACATCAGGGTAGAGTTATCTCCATGGGCTGCTCTAGACATCAGGGTAGAGTTATTCTCCATGGGCTGCTCCTAGACATCAGGGTAGAGTTATCTCCATGGGCTGCTCCTAGACATCAGGGTAGAGTTATTCCATGGGCTGCTCTAGACATCAGGGTAGAGTTATCTCCATGGGCTGCTCCTAGACATCAGGGTAGAGTTATCTCCATGGGCTGCTGCTAGACATCAAAGGTAGAGTTATCTCCATGGGCTGCTCCTAGACATCAGGGTAGAGTTATCTCCATGGGCTGCTGCTAGACATCAGGGTTAGAGTTATCTCCATGGGCTGCTGCTAGACATCAGGGTAGAGTTTATCTCCATGGGCTGCTCCTAGACATCAGGGTAGAGTTTCTCCATGGGCTGCTCCTAGACATCAGGGTAGTGTTATCTCCATGGGCTGCTGCTAGACATCAGGGGTAGAGTTATCTCCATGGGCTGCTCCTAGACATCAGGTAGAGTTATCTCCATGGGCTGCTCTAGATAACTCTACCCTGATGTCTAGGAGCAGCCCATGGAGATAACTCTACCCTGATGTCTAGGAGCAGCCCATGGAGATAACTCTACCCTGATGTCTCTCGCTGTCTTTTAGCAGTAGGTCAGCTTGAAAAAATACCACAGTTTACTATCGAATACTACAGCATTTGTTTTTTGTTTGTAAGATTTTATTTTATTTTTCAAACAATATAAACATATACACACAAAAGACAACAGACAGACACACACAAACATCAACGACATCACACCTGCCTAGACCAACATAAAGAATACTAGAGTACTTACTATAGAATGTAATAGTACACTGTGGAATAGTGTTTGTCCCATTTTGTGAATTCTTGGTTGGTGAGCGGACCCCAGACCTCTCAACCATAAGGGCAATGGGCTCTATAACTGATTAAAGTTTTTTTTTGTTGCCAGATCCTAATTGGTATGTCAAATGATATGTGAGTTTTGATGGCATAGAAGGCTCTTCTTGCCTAGTCTCTCAGCTCGTTCACAGCTTGGAAGTTACCTGTGGCGCTGATGTTTAGGGCGAGGTATGTATAGTTTTGTGTGTGCTCCAGGGCAACGGTGTCTAGATGGAATTTGTATTTGTGGTCCTGGTAACTGGACCTTTTTTGGAACACAATTATTTTTGTCTTACTGAGATTAACTGTCAGGGCCCAGGTCTGACAGAATCTGTGCAGAAGATATAAGTGCTGCTGTAGGCCCTCATTGGTTGGGGACAGAAGCACCAGATCATCAGCAAACAGTAGTCATTTAACTTCAGATTCTAGTAGGGTGAGACTGGGTGCTGCAGACTGTTCTAGTGCCCTCGCCAATTCATTGATATATATGTATGTTGAGGATGTAACGTCTGCTTCCAGCTCACACTCTCAAACACGTAGATCCCCTGAACGCAGCTCACTCTCCAGATCCCAATCACCTGAATTTCTGATCACCTGTTCACACCTGTATGTCATGATCACACACTAATTAGTTCAGTTCATTGCACCCCATCATTGTGAGGTATTGTTTGTTTTATGACACACTTCTAGTCGGAGTGCTGGTGTTCCCATAATTTACCCCTCCCATGTGTGATAGTTTTCGCCTGCCTCACTAACGATGCTTTTTGCCTTTTCCCTGCCTGTACTTTAGCCTATCGGATTTCCTGTTATCAATCTATTGCCTGATCTCCCGGATGACGTTGCAAGCCTTTTCCCTGCCTGTACTGTTGCCTTTTTGGACCCCTGTGTATGACCTTCTGCCTGCCCCTGGACCCAGCTACCTACCTCCTCCTGTGTATGACCTTCTGCCTGCCCCTGGACCCAGCTACCT
>NW_019943372.1:61072-101414 GCF_002910315.2 Salvelinus sp. IW2-2015 | reverse complement strand
AAAGAAGCATTTGCGTTAGTGATGGGCAGGCGAAACTTATCACATATGGGGGGGTAAATTATGGGAATCACCAGCCAACTCCGACTAGAAGTTGTGCTCATAAAAAACAATACCTCTCACAATGATGGGGTGACAATGAACTGAACTAATTAGTGCTTCGGTTGGATTCGATGAACATACAGGTGTGACAGGTGATCAGAAATTCAGTTGATATGGGGATCTGGAGCGAGTGAGCTGCGTTCAGTGGGGATCTAACGGTGTTTGAGAGTGTGAACTGGAGCAGACAGTTACATCTCATAACATACATATATATTCAATGAAATGGCGATGGGCAACGTAGAACAGTCATGCTGCACCCAGTTCACCTCTACATAGATCTGAAGTTAAATGCTACTGTTTTTGCTGATGATCTGGTGCTTCTGTCCCCAACCAATGATGGGCCTTAAGCAGCAATTTAATATCTTCTGCACAGATTCTGTCAGACCTGGCCCTGACAGTTATCTCGTAAACAAAAATAATCTGTGTTCCAAAGAAAGGTCAGTTACCAGCCGCGGGAGCGACAAATACAGATTCATCTAGACAACCGTTGCGCCTGGAGCACACACTAGACAAAACCGGTATACATACTCGCGCGTACACATCAGCGCACAGGTACTTCCAGCTGTGAACGACTGAGAGACTAGGCAAGAAGAGCCTTCTATGCCATCAAACTCACATCTCATGTTGAGCATACCATTAGGGATCTGAACAAAAAAAAAACTTTTAATCAGTATAGAAGCCCATTGCCCTTATGGTTGAGAGGGTCTGGGGTCCGCTCACCAACCAAGAATTCACAAAATGGGACAAACTATTCCAACAGTGTACTATTACATTCATAGTAAGTACTGCTAGTATTCTTTATGTTGGTCTAGGCAGTGTGATGTTCGTTGATGTTTGTGTGTGTCTGTCTGTCTGTCTTTTGTGTGTAATATGTTTATATTGGTTTGAAAAATAAAATAAAATCTTACAAACAAAAACAAATGCTGTAGTATTCGATAGTAAACTGGGTGGTATTTTTTCAAGCTGACGTAGCTGCTAAAAAGACAGCGAGAGAATCAGGGTTAGAGTTATCTCATGGCTGCTCCTAGACTCAGGGGTGAGTTATCTCCATGGGCTGCTCCTAGACATCAGGGTAGAGTTATCTCCCATGGGCTGCTCCTAGACATCAGGGTAGAGGGTTATCTCCATGGGCTGCTCCTAGACACAGGGTAGAGTTAATCTCCATGGGCTGCTCCTAGACATCAGGGTAGAGTTACTCCATGGGTGCTGCTAGACATCAGGGTAAGGTTCTTCCATGGGTGGCTCCTTAGACCATCAGGGTAGAGTTATCTCCATGGGCTGCTCCTAGACATCAGGGTAAGTTATCTCCATGGGCTGCTGCTAGACATCAGGGTAGAGTTATCTCCATGGGCTGCTCCTAGACATCAGGTAGAGTTATCTCATGGGCCTGCCTCCTAGACATCAGGGTAGAGTTATCTCATGGGCTGCTGCTAACATCAGGGTAAGTTTCTCCATGGGCTGCTCCTAGACATCAGGGTAGAGTTATCTCCATGGGCTGCTGCTAGACAATCAAGGTAGAGTTATCTCCATGGGCTGCTCCTAGACATCAGGTGTAGAGTTATCTCATGGGCTGCTGCAGACATAGGGTAAGAGTTATCTCTGGGCTGCTGCTAGACTCAAGGGTAGAGTTATCTCCATGGGCCTGCTCCTAGACATCAGGGTTAGAGTTATCTCCATGGGCTGCTCCTAGACATCAGGTAGTGTTATCTCCATGGGCTTGTGCTGCTAGACATGCAAGGGTAGAGTTTATCTCCATGGGCTGCTCCTAGAACATCAAGCGTAGAGTTATCTCCATGGGCTGCTCCTAGACATACGGGTAAGTTAATCTCCATGGGCCTGCTGGCTAGACATCAGGGTAGAGTTATCTGCCATGGGCTGCTGCTAGACATCAGGGTAAGAAGTTATCTCCATGGGGCTGCTTGCTAGACAATTCAGGGTCGAGTTTATCTTCCATGGGCCTGCTCCTAGACATCAGGGTAGAGTTATCCTCCATGGGCTGCTCCTAGACATCAGGGTAGAGTTATCTCCATGGGTGCTCCTAGACATCAGGGCTAGAGTGTATCCTCCATGGGCGCTCCTAGAATCAGGGTAGAGTTTAATCTCCAGGGCTGCTGCTAGAACAATCAAGGGTGAGTTATCTCTCCATGGGTGCTCCTAGACAATCAGGGTAGAGGTTATCTCCATGGGCTGCTCCTAGACATCAGGGTAGTTATTCTCCATGGGCTGGCTGCTAGACATCAAGGGTAGAGTTATTCCATGGGCTGCTCCTAGACATCAGGGTAGTGTTATCTCCATGGGCTGTGCTAGACATCAGGGTAGAGTATCTCCATGGGCTGCTCTAGACATCAGGGTAAGAGTTATCTCCATGGGCTGTGCTAGTACATCAGGGTAGTGTTATCTCCATGGGCTGCTGCTAGACCCTAAACAAACTAAAAATAACACTTCTCAGAGAGAGCGTTGGTTGTGTAACCATCAGCCTGAGTCACCCCTGGAGCCAGCCAGTTTGCCCAACACAGACAGAGAAGCTCTCGTTCTCTCTCTTCTTCTCTTCAGCTGCTCTTAATCAGACCCCAATCCCCCTGGACTCCACCAGCCTGGGTCAGATCCCTGGGGTCACAATCCCCCTGATCCACCAGACCCTGGGTCAGATCCCTGGGTCAAGCAATCCACTCTCGGACTCTACCAGCCCTGGGTAGATCCCTGGGTCCAATCCCCCTGGACTCAGAACCGCCCCTGGGTCAGATTCCTGGGTCACAATCCCCCTGGACTCCACCAGCCGCTGGGTCACATCACTGGACTCGACGCAGCCTGGGGTCAACATCACTGGGTCACATGTCTCCTAGACCAACCCTCCTCACTCATTCCCCTGCTCAGTGCTTTCGTACTGCATTCCCACAGACAGGCTGATTGGGAAAGGAAAATGTTATGACTTCGCACCCCAACAAACCCCCTCTTGTTCTACTCCCCTTCTTTCTTTCACAATTCAATTAAATGTAATTCAATACAAAGGCTCTTTATTGCATGGGAAGACATATGTTTACATTCAAAGCAATTAAAATAGAATAAATAAACAAAAGTGAAATTAAAAAAGTGAACAGTAAACATTAACTCACAAACGTTCCAAAAGGAATAGAGACATTTTCAATGTCATATTATGGCCATGTTCCTCTAAAAACTGCGCTCATGAACACGCAAGCAGAAGCCCAAGGTTTTCAGCCGCACAGAGAGAAGCGAGAGATAGAATTTCAGCTTAACATTCTAGAAGCAGTGGGCACGTCGATCTGCAGGTATTTCTAGGTGATCGAATTTCTGTCAAAGAGAACGATGATTAAAGCCTTGTGTTCCTAATTTTTTTCTTCGTCTCTCTGTTGGTGCAACCCAATTCAGCTGCCCTGGCACTATAAGGCCTTACCGCTTGGCAATAGGATTGGCCGAGATTACCGTGTTGGCAGTAATGTGGCAGGCATAAAAGAAAAAGCTACAGGCTAAACCGTTGAACTTACTAGAGAGAGTCCTGTCAACGAATACAGCAAAGAGAGGTCATGTTTAAACGTTCTTCCTCGCACTGCCACCTCAACACTTTGTAATCAACACTTTTATATATAATAATAAATGTTTGGTTTCTTCTATTTCCACTCGGCGCCACAAACAAGCAGTTCAACAGTAATCAAATTGAGCGACGAAAGTGTATCTTTGCCATTGTTATTTATGAGAGGCTTGGTCTTTTTTAATATCTAGGAATATTCACTTTTCTCACAGGAGTAAACAACATGAATTTAATGCATGAGGCAGAAAATATTGGGGTGAAACACTCGAGTTTCGGCTGTCAGCTTGGACTATAGTGTCCGTTTTCGGTCAGTGTCAGTTGAAGGAAAGGGAGAGCGGAGGGGATGTTGAGAAGCGCGACCCTCAGTCTGTCTTCTCTCCTCGCGCTGAGACTGGACCATACAGCCCAGTATTTAAAATAAAAAGCAAATGCATTTTAAGGCTCAATCAGCTGTGCCTCACACGTGATACAAACAATGGGTCTATTACTGGTGTGATTATATAGCCTAATTAAATGTTGAAAGATAACGTTTTTTAAATTGCCCAACAACAATGCATTGGCAGAGCAATTCAATGCAAAGCCAATTTACGGTGTAATGTATTGGGCCTATAGCTTACTGCACAAACCTCTGCTAGAGAACTGTTTTTAATTGGGTTTAAGGTTGCATAGGCTTACTTTTTTTAATGCAAATGTAAAAAAATAATATATAACTGAGCAGGTAGAATCTCAAGCTTGCGTTTTGACCCGTTGATCTTGACTAAAAAAGGTTGGTGACCCGTTGGTGGCACCGAACACTTAACACTATAAACATTCCCCTTTACTGTTGTTGATCGAATCTATGGCAAATATTAGCCCACTTTCAATGCAACATCCAAACAAAACAAACTAATGCAAGAGATTTTGTTTGTAGGCGGAATACGCATCAGAGTAGGCTGTCTATTGCATTGACACGCATGATTCAGCATGTCTCTACACAGACTGTGTGGGCATAACCAATCAGAGCTCAGTAGGGCCTCTATGCCAAATAGACCATTGCCATATATAGATCTGTGCCTTTTACTTTGAACTGGACTGTGTTTACAGCATGGGCGGTGGTTACTAAGCTGACTGGACTGTGTTTTACAGCAATGGGCGGTGGTTGACTTAGTGACTGGAACTGTGTTTCAGCATGGTGGTCGTGACTAGCTGAACTGGACTGTGTTTTACAGCATGGGCGGGTTCGTGACTAGCTGTGCTTGGTTTTAGATCAAAGCGAGACCTGCCATGTGGTGCATTTTGTTTAAGTCCTTTGTTAGTTTAGTGGAGTTATTTATCCCAGTTTATAGATCATTTGTAGTCAGCAATAGGGGAAGTGATTGACTCCTGCAAGTGCACAAAACCGTGACAATTTCTAGATATCTTTGAAAGTGAGTCAGGTAAAAGAGCTTATTTTTTGGGGGCCTTACGGGGCATGTGTTGTATTTTTTTGAATGGGTCTTGAATATCTATGTAGCCAATACAGGAGACAACAGGAGACAAGGGCTGTGAGCAATAAGTTTAAGATCCTAGACACATGAAAAGTGGGATGAATATCGGAGGGTAAAGGGGCAACAGAAGACGAACAGCATGAGGGGTAATAATCTTGGAGCAGGGGAAATGGGATGAGATAAAAGCGGGGGGCACGTTAAGAGGCACTCACACCGGGGAGCAGCATCCGAGTTTGGCACAACCCTCTGCCGCGAGACGAGCAGAAGTCCCGGTGCGGTCCGCTTACTGGATGTGGTCTTTGAGAACAAGCGCAGCGCGTGCTCTTTCCAAGGTACGGCGACAGCGAGGACAAACATATGGGCGAGGGTATCCTGACCTCTTCCTCTTGCTGATATCCCTAGGGAAAACATGAAAGGCGCAAGCCAGAGCGCAGAAGCCAGGGGAGGGTGGTTGGGCGGGCGTATTCTTCCCACATGAGTTGCTGGCTCCATGGTGGTGGGTTGGCAAGAGACACGGCAGTGAAGAGTCGTTCTAGGTTCATTTTTGGCTCCGAATGGCCGCTAGATCTGCGGGTGGACCCAGAGAACAGGCGGCTGTACGACCCAATGAGCGTGCAGAACGTCTTCCAGAACCGCGTACGAGACTGAGGACCCGACGGAGCCATGCTTCCCGCGGGAGTCATGGATACGGAAGATGTGCTGGTTTTGTAACGAAATTGCAACTCGGGGAAAATATCAACATAAATATGGGTTGTATTTAAATGGTGTTTGTTTTTCACTGGTTGCCCTTTTCTCGGTGGCAACAGGTCAACGCATCTTGCTGCTGTGATGGCACACTGTGGTAAATTTCACCCAATAGAACTGTGTTTGTTTTTAATTCTTTGTGGGTCTGTGTCAGTTCTGAGGTAAATATGTGGTCTCTAATATGGTCAATACAATTCTGGCAAGAGGTTAGGAAGTGAAGCTCAGTTTTCCCATCGTCATTTTGTGGGCAGTGTGGGCCATGTCTTCACTTAAAGCAGCCAGGTCGCCTACGGTGACTTCTCGTCAATAACAAGGGCTCTGCTCACTGAGTTATACATAGTCAAAGCTTTCCTTAATTTGTGGGTCAGTCACAGTGGTCAGGTATTCTGCCACTGTGTTCCTGTTGGGCCAAATAGCATTCTAGTTTGCTCTGTTTTTTAGTTGTTAATTTCTTTCAATGTGTCGAAGTAATTGGTCTTTTTGGTTTTCATGATTTGTTTGGTCTAATTGTATTGCTGTCCTGGGGCAATGTGGGGTCTGTTTGTGTTGTGCATAGAGCCACAGGACCAGTTTGCTTCTGCATTGCAGAGTCTCATTGATGTTTGTCCTATTTTTGTGAATTCCTTGGTTGGGAGCCGGAACCCCAGACCCCACCAACCATAAAGGGCATGTTGTTCTAATACTGAATTTAAGTATTTTTAGCCCTGATCTCAATTGGTTTACTGTTGAGTTTTATGTTCCTTTAGATGGCATAGAAGGCCCTTCTTGCTTTGTGTCTCAGATCGTGTTCAACAGCTTTGTTGAAAGTTCCTGTGCCGCTGATGTTTTAGGCCGCCGGTATGTATGTTTTTGTGTGCTCTAGTAATGGTGTCTAGATTGAATTTGTATTCGTGGTCCTGGCAGCTGGACCTTTTTTGGAAAAGCATTATTTTGTCTTTACTGAAGATTTTACTGTCGCCGTGTCCCTGAACAGAAGATGCAAGATGCAAGGTGCAAAAGATCAAGGGCTGCTGTAGCTCTTTGTTCATTATTTGACCTTTATTTAACAAGAAAGTCAAGGTTAAAACCTGTCTGGAGACCCGTTCCGCTAGCAGAACCTCGCCAACAGCCAATGAAATTGAGGGCGCCAAATTCAATCAACAATAAATCTCATAAATCACATTTTTTCTAAACTACAACTATTAGGCACCATTTTATTCCCTGCCTGTACTTTAGCCTATTGGATTTCCTGTTATCAACCTATTGCCTGATCTCCCGGACTATGTTACTAGCCTTTTCCTGCCTGTACTTTAGCCTATCAGATTTCCTGTTATCAACCTATTGCCTGATCTCCCGGACGACGTTACTAGCCTTTTCCCTGCCTGTACTGTTGCCTTGTTGGACCCCCTGTGTATGACCTTCTGCCTGCCCCTGGACCCAGCTACCTGCCTCCTCCTGTGTATGACCTTCTGCCTGCCCCTGGACCCAGCTACCTACCTCCTCCTGTGTATGACCTTCTGCCTGCCCCTGGACCCAGCTACCTGCTGTGCCCTGCGCTTGAAACTAGCTCTCTGTCTCCCATCGTGTTCATTACAGAAGAGGGTGGGGCTTAGGCTGCATCCCCGTCTCACCCCACGGCCCTCTGTTTTTCCCAGTTTTAACCGCACACTTGTTGTTTGTTTACATGGATTTTATAATGTTGTATGTTTTTCCCCCAACACCACTTTCCATCAATTTGTATAGCAGACCCTCATGCCAAATTGAGTCAAATGCTTTTTTGAAATCAACAAAGCATAAGAAGACTTTGCCTTTGTTTTGATTTGTTTGTTTGTCAGTTAGTGTGTGCAGGGTGAATACGTGGTCGGTTGTACGGTATTTTGGTAAAAAGCGAATTTGACATTTGCTCAGTACAATGTTGTCACTGAGGATATGTACAAGTCTGCTGTTAATGATAATGCAGAGGATTTTCCCAAGGTTGCTGTTCATGCATATCCCACGGTAGTTATTGGGGTCAAATCCACTATTGTGGATTGGGATGATGAGTTCTTGGTTCTGAATGTTGGGGAAGATGCCAGAGTTAAGGATGATGTTAAAGAGTATAGCCAATTGAAATTTGTGGTCTGTATATTTGATCATTTTTCGTAGGATACCATCAACACCACAGGCATTTTTGAGTTGGAGGATTTGTGTTTTGTGTAATTATAGAATCCAGTGGGTTCTGGTAGTCTTTAATACTTGATTTTAAGATTTGTATTTGATCATGTATATGTTTTTGCGGTTTGTTCTTTGTTAAAGGGTCAAAAAGAATGGAGAAGTGGTTTATTCATACATCTCCGTTTTGGATATATAACTCTTCGTGTTGTTGTTTGTTTAGTGTTTTCCTATTTTCCCAGAAGTGGTTAGATTCTATAGATTCTTCAATTACATTGAGCTGATTTCTGACGTGCTGTTCCTTCTTTTTCCGTAGTGTATTTCTGTATTGTTTTAGTGATTCACCATAGTGAAGGCGTAGACTCTGGTTTTCTGAGTCTCTATGTTTTTGGTTGAACAGGTTTCTCAATTTCTTTCTTAGATTTTTGCATTTTTGATCAAACCATTTGTTATTGTTGTTCATTTTCTTTGTTTTTCTGTTTGACATTTTTAGATTTGATAGGGAAGTTGAGAGGTCAAAAATACTGTTTAGGTTTTCTACTGCCAAGTTTACATCTTCACTATTACAGTGCAACATTTTTTCTATGAAGTTGTCTAAAAGGGATTGAATTTGTTGTTGCCTAATTGTTTGTTGGTAGGTTTTCACACTATAGCATTTCTTAATATTATTCAGTTCCTTTGGCTTTGATGCCTAATGATTGAGTATTGCTTTGTTCAAGTAGACTATGATTTTGCTGTGATCTGATAGGGGAGTCAGTGGGCTGACTGTGAACGCTCTGAGAGACTCTGGGTTGGGTCAGTGATACAGTACTACTGCCAAGAGATGAGCTATAGGTGTACCTACCATAGGAGTCTCCTCGAAGCCTACCATTGACTATGTACAGACCCAGCATCCGAAAGTGCTGCAGGAGTTGTGACCCGTTTTTGTTGGTTATGTTGTTGTAGTTGTGGCGAGGGGGGCATATGGGGGAGGGAATGCTGTCACCTCCAGGTAGGTATTTGTCCGTTTGTGTGCTGAGGGTGTCAGTGTCACGCCCTGACCTTAGAGAGCCACTATCCAGCCAGGACGCGTTGTGCCAGCTCCACGCAACCAAATCAAATCAAGTTTATTTTATATAGCCCTTCGTACATCAGCTAATATCTCGAAGTGCTGTACAGACACCCAGCCTAAAACCCCAAACAGCAAACAATGCAGGTGTAGAAGCACGGTGGCTAGGAAAAACTCACTAGAAAGGCAAAACCTAGGAAGAACCTAGAGAGAACCAGGCTATGAGGGGTGGCCAGTCCCTATGAGGGTGGCCAGTGCCTTCACGCCGGCTCCATGCGTCTCTCCAGCCGCGTGCGTCCTGTGCAGTTTCCACGCACTCGGCCTCCAGCGACCGGTCCCCAGTCAACGGAGCCTCCAGCGACGTCCCCCAGTACGGCAGTTCTCCAGTGACCGGTCCCTAGTCCGGAGCTCTCCAGCGACGGTCCCCAGTCCGGAGCCTCCAGCACGGTCCCCAGTACGGAGTCTCCAGTGACGGTCCCTAGTCCGGAGCCTCCAGCGACGGTCCCCAGTCCGGAGCCTCCAGCGGACGGTCCCCAGTACGGAGTCTCCAGCGACGGTCCCTAGTTCCGAGCCTCCAGCGACGGTCCCCAGTACAGAGTCTCCAGTGAACGTCCCTAGTCGGAGCTACAGCGACGTCCCTACGAGTCTCATTGACGGGCCCACGTCTCCAGTGACGGTCCCCAGTCCGGATCCTCCAGTGACGGTCCCCAGTCCGGAGTCTCCAGTGACGGTCCCCAGTACGGAGTCTCCAGCGACGGTCCCCAGTCCGGATCCTCCAGTGACGGTCCCCAGTCCGGAGTCTCCAGCGTTGGTTCCCAGTCCGGAGCTTCCAGAGGCGGTTTCAGTCCGGAGTCCGCAATGACGATCTACGGTCCGGAGTCCCCGGCGACGATTCCCGCACCAGAGGCGCCACCGAACTGGGGGGAGCCTCAAGCGGAGCGGGGTCTGCGTCCCACACCGGAGCCTCCACCGAGATGAGATGCCCACCCGGACCCTCCCCTATAGGTTCAGGGGGGGGTACTGTCACACCCTGACCTTAGAGAGCCTTTTGTATTCTCCTTTTGGTTAGGTCAGGGTGTGACTTGGGTGGGCAAATCTATGTTTCTATTTCTTTGTTGGCCTAGTATGGTTCCCAATCAGAGGCAGCTGTTTTTCGTTGTCTCTGATTGGGGATCATACTTAGGCAGCCCTTTTTCCCACCTTAGATTGTGGGATCTTGTTTGTGTGTAGTTGCTTTTCTGCACTGCATGTAGCTTTACGTTTGTTTTGTATTTTGTTGTTTTTGGTGTCATTTAAAATAAAAGTAAAATGTACGCCTACCACGCTGCACCTTGGTCCAATCCATCTTTCAACGAGTTTGACAGTCAGGTTCTTGTCCGGTTCTGGCATTTAGGTCACCACAGACTAGTACATGTCCCTGGGTCTGGAAATGATTGATTTCCCCTCCAGGATGGAGAAACTGTCTTCATTAAAGTATTCAGATTCTAGTGGGGGAATATAGATAGCACACAGGAGGAAATTTTTCTCTGTTAAGATCATTTTCTTTTGAATTTCAAGCCAAATGTTTCGATTAATTTAATAGAGTGTGTTAGGTCTGCTCTACACCAAATTAGCATACCCCCTGAGTCCCTTCCCTGATTCACACCTGGTAGTTTGGTGGATGGGACTACCAGCTCTCTGTAACCTAGAGGGCAACCAGTGGATCCGTCTCCTCTATGCCATGTTTCTTGTAGGATGAAAATGTCTGTATTTCCAATTTCTTTGGTGAAGTCCAGGTTTCTGCTCTTTAGGCCAAAGGCAGATGACCTCAAGCCTTGGATATTCCAGGATGAGATAGTGAAGGCTTTGTGTTCCATAAAGTGTCCAACGTTGTTAGTCATGTGGTTTGGCCTCAGGCCAGTAAGTGTGAGCAGAGCCTGCTGAGCATCTGGTACATGCCATTGGCTTGGGCTAGTGTAAGAGTGGGGGTTGGGCCTGTTTTCCTGCTCACGGCCTGGGTGTATGTTGAGGCCCTCTTTGCGGGAGTGGGGGGCATGGGGTGGGCAGGAGGGGCATAGGTCTGATCTGAGGAGGCCTAAATGGGGCGTGAGCATGGTTGACTTGGGGGGGTGTGGATGTGGCTGGTGATGCTGTAGTCTAGATATAGGTCCTCTCAGCGTGGAATCCTGCACCAGGGGATGGTCTGTGTGGAAGATTAAGTTGCTTACTTTTCAATTTTTATAATAGTCAGCAAAAAGTGTCTCTTTATTTTCCATAAGGAGTTATTTTTTTACTCTTTTCTTGCCTTATAATTTTTTACATCCAGAGGGTACTGTATTGTAATTACCTCATAACAGCGGGAGGGGGCTTCAAAGGCCTCTGCATTTGGGTGGGGTGGGCTGTGAGACTCTCCTGCCTTTGTGGGGCTCAAGGGCTTTGACACCTCTCACTTCACCCCTCAGTGCGAATTTAACTTGTGTCTGTTCTGTCCTAGCAAGCTTGGTAGCCTTAAATTAGCATTCAGTCCTTATTAATAAAATATATAATTGTAATGTACTTTTCTTCTTGACTTTAAAAATAAAAAATAGCTTCAGACTAAACATTACTCACACAGTTCCAGGTTGGATGGTGTTTTCAGGTTTCTGTAGTTTGTTGTCAGAGAACTTAGATGTTTGCTAGCTTGAATAGCTAGAATAGCTATAGCTTGGATGTTTGTGAATGTTGTGAATGTAGTGAATGTTATGTTGTGGAGGGTAGTATCCTGTATATGTCCTGGTGACATAGTGTTGTGGAGGGTAGTATCCTGTATATGTCCTGGTGGCATAGTGAAGGTTATGTTGTAGAGGGTATATGTATCCTGTATATGTCCTGGTGGCATAGTGAAGGTTATGTTGTAGAGGGTATATGTATCCTGTATATGTCCTGGTGACATAGTGAAGGTTATGTTGTGGAGGGTAGTATCCTGTATATGTCCTGGTGACATATGTTGTAGAGGTTAGTATCCTGTATATGTCCTGGTGACATAGTGAAGGTTATGTTGTGAGGGTAGGATCCTGTATATGTCCTGGTGACATATTGTTGTTGTGGAGGTAGTATCCTGTATATGTCCTGGTGACATAGTGAAGTATGTTTGGTAGAGGTAGTATCCTGTATATGTCCTGGTGACATAGTGTTGTGAAGGTTAGTATCCTGTATATGTCCTGGTGAAGCATAGTGAAGGTTATGTTGTAGAGGGTAATGTATCCTGTATATGTCCTGGTGAAATAGTGTGTTGTAGAGCCGGTATAGTGTATCTCTGCGTATATCAAACTGCTTGAAGATGTGTGACATACTGAAGGAACTCCTCATGATGGGTAGAGCAGCGTAGCGTACTCCTGATGTTATGTTCCTGGCCGCAATTCTTTGTTCGACATAGTAGTTGGTGCGTATGTGCCTATTATCCCTGTATATTCCTACTTCCTCCGCACATAGATGTGCATATGTATAATAGTCTTGACTCGAGGGTATATCTCATCCGTGATAACACTATGTCCTCGTGGACATCAGTCGTTGTATGAGGGGTATATGTATCCTGCTTATATGTCGCTGGCTGCTACATCCAGTAATGTTTCTGGCCAGTGCGTGGTAGGTCTTCGCAACTAGAAGCAGTACTCTATATTGTTCCTGGTGAAGTGTTGTGGAGGGTAGCTATCCCAGCTGTACAGTATGAAAAGCGATTTTATATTGTACGAAGGAGATATTCCGAGCTTCGTGTCTGTACATGTCCTTCTGCCAAAAAATGTGCCAAAGGTTATCTCTGTCTCTGTCTCTGTCTCTGGTTCTCTGTCTCTCTCTCTCTCTCTCTCTCTCCTCTCTCAGCTCTCTCTCATTCTGCCTCTTCTCTCTCTCTCTCTCTCTCCTCTTCTCTCTCTCTCTCTCTCTCTTCTTCCTCTCGTCTCTCTCTCTGCTCTCTCTCTCTCTCTCTCCCATGCCTCCTGCCTCTTCCCGCCTTCTCCCTCTTCTCGCTCTCTCATTCCTTTTTTATTTTTAAATTGTCCAACAGGCGGTAACGACTTAGGTCCTGTGATCATCTGATAAGACAAACAACATACAGAGAGTTTGCATAGCGTTATTCATTCTAAATCTGTTCTCTTCTAATGCTTAGAAAACATTCTCCTGGTAAGACTACTGAATATCAATGAACTAGGAACAGGAATGATTTGTTTGAATTAATCAGGTGTGAAACGAGCTCGATGGAGTGGAAGCTAGCTAATGAAGGAAACATTAATTACTTATTATTTATTATTTTTATTTTTCAAATGGAAAATCTACATTCATAATAACCTGTTTATCTGAACGTTATTTATTCTGTTGTTTAAGCTCTGCAGCGATACACCACCCCATCTGGTTTGCGTTTAGTGGGACTATCATTTGTTTTTCAACAGGTCAATGACCCATCACACCTCCAGGCTGTGTAAGGGCTATTTGACCAAGAAGGAGAGTGATGGAATGCTGCATCAGATGACCTGGTCTCCACAATCACCCTACTTTAACCCATTTGAGATGGTTTGGGAACTCCTTCAAGACTGTAGGAAATGCATTCCAGGTGAAGCTGGTTGAGAGAATGCCAAGAGTGTGCAAAGCTGTCATCAAGGCAAAGGGCGTCTACTTGGAAGACTGTAAAAAATAATATATATTTTGTTATGTTTAACAAATTGTTTGGTTACTACATGATTCCATATGTGTTATTTCATAGCGTTGATGTCTTCAATATTATTCTGCAATGTATAAAATAGTAAAAATAAAGAAAAACCCTTGAAAGAGTAGGTGTGTCCAAGCTTTTGACTGGTACTCATCATCCGCACAGCTGGACAGTTTTTGTTTATGCATTTGCTTTCCAAACTGTACGTTTTTTCACGCAAATGTATTTAGAAACTTGCGAAAGGCAAACTGACAGCCGCAACCAACCATGTATATATAATCCATAGATGCCATTTCCCATTCAAAACAGGACTGGCAGCCATTGCTGGTGTACCAATGAATGTAACACTCAAATTGCCAGGGTTAGAGGTCACAAAACATGTCTATGGTCACAACACAAAAGCTGCACTATATTGGCCGTGACTACAGCCCCAATTCCAGAATTCCGACTGTAAGTGCTTGTGTTAACAGTTAATACTCAGCAAATTTGTTTTTCAGAAGCTAGTGATCCTCTTTTGGTCTCTGGTGTTCAGACAGAAGTCAAATCAATTCATCAGAGGTCGCTGCAGCACAACACACACCCTTCTCTGAGTGAGTCAACAAACTCTCATGTCTGTCCGCTGACGGTGGTCATCAACAAGGAAGTAGAGAAGCATGCTTCACGTCTGTCCGCTGAGGGTGGTTATCAACAAGGAAGTAGAGAAGCATGCTTCACGTCTGTCGCTGAGGGTGGTTATCAACAGGAAGTAGAGCACATGCTTCACGTCTGTCCGCTGAGGGTGGTTATCAACAAGGAAGTAGAGCAGCCTAACGTCTTTGTGCGCTGAGGTGGTTTCAACAAGGAAGTAGAAGCATGCTTCACGTCTGTCCGCTGAGGTGGTTATCAACAAGGAAGTAGAGAAGCATGCTCACGTCTGTCCGCTGAGGTGGTTATCAACAAGGAAGTAGAGAAGCATGCTTCACGTCTGTCCGCTGAGGGTGGTTATCAACAAGGAAGTAGAGACGCATGCTTCACGTCTTGTCGCTGAGGGTGGTTATCAACAAGGAGTGAGAAGCATGCTTCACGTCTGTCCGCTGAGGGTGGTTTATCAAAAGGAGTAAAGAGATGCTTCACGTCTGTCCGCTGAGGTGGTATCACACAAGGAAGTAGAGAAGCATGCTTCACGTCTGTCGCGTAGGGGTGTTATCAACAAGGAAGTAGAGAAGCATGCTTCACGTCTGTCCGTGAGGGTGGTTATCAACAAGGAAGTAGAGAAGCATGCTTCACGTCTGTCCGCTGAGGGTGGTTATCAACAAGGAAGTAGAGAAGCATGCTTCTCTCTGTCCGCAGAGGGTGGTTATCAACAAGGAAGTAGAGAAGCATGCTTCGTTGCGTCCGCTGAGTGGTTCAACAAGGAAGCTAGAGAAGCATGCTTCATCTCTGTCGCTGAGGGTGGTTATCACAAGGAAGTAGAGAAGACTGCTTCATCTCTGTCCGCTGAGGTGGTTATCAACAAGGAAGTAGAGAAGCATGCTTCACGTCTGTCGCTGAGGGTGGTTATCAACAAGGAAGTAGAGAAGCATGCTTCACGTCTGTCCGTGAGGGGTGGTTATCAACCAAGGAAGTAGAGAGGCATGCTTCCTCTGTCCGCTGAGGGTGGTTATCAACAAGGAAGTAGAGAAGCATGTTCTTGTAAGACCATACCATCTCAGCTCCTTCCTGGACTCTTGCCTCCCAAATGGCATCCTTACATAGTGCACTATTGCTGAACCGAGCCCATTAGGGAATAGGGTACCGTTCCGATTACAAGCTAACTTTCTGTTTCGTAGGGGCCCCATATGGCTCTGGTCATAGGTGCCATTTGGGCCCGATGAGAGCTCGGGGTCACAGCAGCTATTGAAGTTTTAATGGAGTGCATGGCGATTAAAACACACAGCTGTCCTGCCCGTGGAATTACTTATGACCGCTGTCAGCAAGTTCTGTTGGGCCTTCCATCTCTTTCCATTCTCTTTCTCTCTCTCTCACCCATTTAACTTCTTATTCTCTTCAGCCTCTCTTCTGGGGAGTCAGAGAATGAGAGGCCTCTGGAAGGAAAGCCAGAATCACTAAAACAGTACAGAAATACACGAAGACAAAAGAAGGAACAGCATGTCAGAAATCACTCAATGTACTTCAGAATCTAGTCACTTTCTGAAATTGGAACACACCACTTCTCCAATCTTTTTAGGCTGTACAACAAGAACAAACAGTAAAAACATATGCATGATCAATTGCAAATCTTATAATCAACTATTAAAGACAGACCAGAACCCACTAGATTCTCCATCAGCTATTAAAGACGACCAGAACCACTAGATTCTCCAATCAGCTATTAAAGACTACCAGAACCCACTGGATTCTCCAATCAGCTATTAAAGACTACAAGAACCCACTGGATTCTCCATCAGCTATTAAAGACTACCAGAAACTCACTGGATTCTCCAATCACTTATTAAAGACTACCAGAACCCACTGGATTCTCCAATCAGCTATTAAAGACTACAGAACCCACTAGATTCTCCAATCAGCTATTAAAGACGACCAGAACCCACTGGATTCTCCAATCTATTAAGACTACCAGACCCACCACTAGATTCTCCAATCAGCTTTTAAAGACGGAAACCACTGGATTCTAATCAGTTTATTAAAGATGACAGGAACCACTGGATTCTCAATAATTACACTATATAAAGACTACCACCGAACACCATGGACTGGATTCTCCATCAGCTATTAAAGACTACCAGAACCACTAGATTTCCAATCAGCTATTAAAGACGACCAGAACCCACTGGATTCTCCAACAGCTAATTAAGACTACCGAACCCACTAGATTTCCAATCAGCTATTAAGAGACCAAACACTGGAATTCTCCAATCAGCTGTTAAAGACTTCCAGAACCCACTGGATTCCCCAATAACACTGGATGAACTGCAGTACAAATACATACCCTCCAACCCAGAAAGGCCTGTTGTGTTGATTTAATCCTAAATTAAATTATAAAATATACAGACCACAAATTCCATTTGGCTAAACTTAAACTCTTTAACATCATCCTCAGCTCTGGCATCTTGGAGACAAATTTGACCCCGATAACTACCATGGGTTATGCGTCAACAGCATTATCATTAATGGTAGATTCCTACATTTCCTAGTGAAAACAATGTCCTGAGCAAATGTCAAATTGTCTTCTTACCAAACAATCTTATGACATATCACGTATTCAKCCTAAWTGACATACAAACAAACCAAAACAAAGTGTTTTCATGCTTTCTTGATTTCAAAAAAGCTTCTGACTAAATTTGGCATGAGGATCTGCTATACAAATCGATGGAAAGCGGTGTTGGGGGGAAAACATACAACATTATAAAATCTATGTACACAAATAACAAGTGTGCAATTAAAATTGGGAAAAAAGCACACACATTTCTTTCCCACAGGGCCGTGGGGTGAGACAGGGATGTAGCTTGAGTCCCACCGTCTTCAACATGTAATTAGTGTACAAAACATTAAGAACACCTGCTCTTTCCATGACATAGACTGACCAGGTGAATCCAGGTGAAAGCTATGATCCCTTATTGATGTCACCTCTTAAATCCACTTCAGTCAGTGTAGATGAAGGGGAGGAGACAGGTTAAAGAAGGGTTTTTCAGACATGAGACAATTAAGACATGGATTGTGTTTGTGTGCAATTAACACCTCTCTGGTATCATTGGGGCGCTAGCATCCCACCTCGACAACAGCCAGTGAAATTGCAGGGCGCCAAATTCAAACAACAGAAATTCCATAATTAAAATTCATCAAACATACAAGTATTATACACCATTTTGAAGACAGACTTCTTTTTAATCCAACCACATTGTCAAAAAGGCTTTACGGCGAAAGCACACCATGCGATTATGTTAGGACAGCGCCTAGCCACAAGAAACCATACAGACATTTTCCAGCCAAGGAGAGGACTCACAAAAGTCAGAAATAGCGATTAAATGAATCACTAACCTTTGATGATCTTCATCTGGTGGCACTCCCAGGACTCCATGTTACACAATAAATGTTCGTTATGTTCGATTATGTCCCTCTTTATGTCCAAAAACTTTAGTTTTGTTGGTGCGTTTAGTTCAGTAATCCAAAGGCACAAAGTGCGCTCTCAACATCCAGACGAAAAGTAAAAAAAGTACAATAAAAGTTTGTAGAAACATGTCAAACGATGTTTAAAATCAATCCTCAGGTTGTTTTTGTTATAAATAATCAATAATATTTAAACCGGACAAAAGCTTCGTCAATAGAAAAGGAGAAACAAGAAAGGCGCGCTCCCGATCACGCGCTGGACTCATGTCTGGAAATGTCCACTGTCCACTCATTGAAAGTAGTGTATCTCCCTCATTTTTCAGAGTAAAAGCCTCAAACAATGCCTAAAGACTGGCCATATGTAGAAGAAGCCATAGAGATCGTGAACTGGGTCCTAAGTCTTTGTATAGTGGATAAGCTTTCAATGGAAAAACAGCCGTTCAAAATAATAGTACTTCCTGGATGGATTTTCCTCAGGTTTTTGCCTGCCATATCAGTTCTGTTATATTTTAACAGTTTTGGAAACTTTAGAGTGTTTTCTATCCAAATCTACCAATTATATGCATATCCTGGCTTCTGGGCCTGAGTAGCAGGCAGTTTAATTTTGGCATGCTTTTCATCCAAAATTCCCGAATGCTGCTATCTACCCTAGTGAAGTTAAGAAGGTGAATGGGGAAGATAAATTATTTAAGCGCCTTTAAACGGGGTATGGTAGTAGGTGCCAGGCGCACTGGTTTGAGTGTGTCAAGAACTGCAATGCTGCTGGGTTTTTCACACTCAACAGTTTCCGGTGTGTATCAACAACTAGGGCTGTGGCAGTCACGGAATTTCGTCAGCCGGTGACTGTCAAAGCAAATAACTGCTGATCTCACGGTAATTGACCGTTAATTGACATAAACACATTCAGCATCTCTTCCACACGTAGCCTACAAGTCAATGATGCAGACCTTTGGAACATCTACATTTTAAAAGTCTAATAAATCCATATAATATAGTCTACAACATCACAATAAATCCCTTATTTATTTTAGACAGGTCTAAAGAAGCATGATATGAAGAAAATGTAGTCTATTTCAGAGGAACAGAATAGCATATTCTGAGTTGTCCTTATGTTAGGCCCTGATCTGGCTATGCCAAATGACTGTGGGCTACACTAGTTCATTTAACAGACAAGATTTGTTTATAATTCCGTGGCATTATTTTATAGTATTATTTTATATTATTGTATAGTATGAAGAATACAATTGAACAAAGCTGAATAAAAGAGAAAATATATTTTCTCCAAACGATTTGAGGGAGTGTGCACATGCAGCTATTTGCTTGATATTAGGAAAGTTGAGAAATAAGTATAGTAAGCCTATAGAAAGCTGATGGGATCCTCCTCTTTTTAGTAGAGGCCATCACTCTGTTTTCTCACATAATTGTATAGCCTATAGAAATGTTGCGCAACATGAGCTCATGGGCTCTCATGAAGTGTTAGATTAGATTTTCCATTACATTTGCATTGATGTCAGAGTGATTAGAGGGACATTATAGTGCTGAGTACCAGGCAGTTAGTAAGTTTGGTAGACTACTAATGACCACCAGCAGCATCAGAGCTTGGAGAAGCCTAGTTACCGTGACTAAACAGTAACATGGAATTTGACTGTCTTCATGACTCGTGACCCCCTGTGTGTTGGTAATACGGTCACCACAACAGCCCTATCCACAACCCAAAGGACATCAAGCCAAATTGACACAACTCTCCAGGCAAATTAAGTCTCTGGCTCCAGAGGATTCAAACCTGGGTAGACTAGCTAACAGGAACTCTTCACATAGAGACCCTAATCTCCCTCTGTCTTCAGCCTCATTAACTCTCAGGTTCCAAAAGGCTGCAGGACTACAACCTGAGTAGACTAGCAGGATTAAAGTCCTTGTTCTCTTTTCGAAGGGCTGTGATCTCAGCAGAGGTTCCTGTGATGGGATCAGAGGGGGGGGGGGGGGGGGATTGACAGAATTCCAGGACCTGGTAGGGGAAAGAGGAGAGGTGTGACCGCATCAGAGGTCAGGGATTAGTGTAATGTCCATTTCCATTTTCATTTGACCTTAATTTAACCAAGTAAATGAGTCAAATGAGACTCAATTTATTTTTCAATCAAGTACAGGCTAACTGAAAGACAACAGAATATAATAAAGAATTTTATTGAATAGTTTGGGGTGGACCCTTCCCCAAGAATGCTCCTCAGAGCCATATGCTGGACAGCTGGCATCGAAACCCCTATGCTACGGGAAAGGAGTTCCAACCATGGCCTTGATAGGTCAAGATTTATAATGTCTTAAAGGGATAGTGTTATTAATAGGTAAAGTGCTGTAGCTGTCTTAAATAGACATGTTTTTTTAATAGGTAACGTACTGTAGCCATGTCTTAAAGGGACAGTGTTATTAATAGGTAAAGTGCTGTAGCCATGTCTTAAAGGGACAGTGTTATAATAGGTACAGTGCTGTAGCCATGTCTTAAAGGGACAGTGTTATTAATAGGTAAAGTGATGTAGCCATGTCTTAAAGGGACAGTTTTATAAATAGTTAGTTCTGATAGCCATGTAAGGGACAGTGTTTAATAGGTAAACTATTTAGCCATTCTTAAAGGGACAGTGTTATTAATAGGTAAAGTGCTGTAGCCATGTCTTAAAGGGACAGTGTTATTAATAGGTAAAGTACTGTAGCCATGTCTTAAAGGGACAGTGTTATTAATAGGTAAAGTACTGTAGCCATGTCTTAAAGGGACAGTGTTATTAATAGGTAAAGTGCTGTAGCCATGTCTTAAAGGGACAGTGTTATTAATAGGTAAAGTGCTGTAGCCATGTCTAAAATACAAGTTATATGGTAAAGTGCTGTAGCCATGTCTTAAATAGACAGTGTTTTAATAAGATTAACGTACTGTAGCCATGTCTTAAAGGGGACAGTGATTAATAGGTAAAGTGCTGTAGCCATGTCTTAAAGGGCACGTGTTTATTATAAGGTAAAGTGCTGTAGCCATGTCTTAAAGGGACAGTGTTATTATATGAATAGTGTAAATTTAGCCATGTCTTAAAGGAGACAGTGTTATTAATAGGTAAAGTAATGTAGCCATGTCTTAAAGGGACAGTGTTATATATAGGTAAAGTGCTGTAGCCATGTCTAAAAAGGAAAGTGTTATTAATAGGTAAAGAGCTGATGCCATGCTTAAAGGACAGTGTTATTAATAGGTAAAGTAAGTCGTAGCCATGTCTTAAAGGGACAGTGTTTATTAATAGGTAAAGTACTGTAGCCATGTCTATAAAGGGACAGTGTTATTAATAGGTAAAGTGCTGTAGCCATGTCTTAAAGGGACAGTGTTATTAATAGGTAAAGTGTCTGTAGCCATGTCTTAAAGGGACAGTGTTATTAATAGGTAAAGTGCTGTAGCCATGTCTTAAAGGGACAGTGTTATTAATAGTAAAGTGCTGTAGCCATGTCTTAAAGGGACAGTGTTATTAATAGGTAGTAAGTCTGTAGCACATGTTCTAAAGGGACAGTGTTATTAATAGGTAAAGTGCTGTAGCCATGTCTTAAAGGGACAGTGTGTTATTAATAGGTAAGTGCTGTAGCCATGTCTTAAGGGACAGTGTATTAATAGGTAAAGTGCCTGTACCATGTTCTTAAAGGACAGTGTTATTAATAGGTAAATGCTGTAGCATGTCTAAAGGGACAGTGTTATTAATAGGTAAGTGCTGTAGCCATGTCTTAAGGACAGTGTTATAATAGTAAAGTACTGTACCATGTCTAAAGGGACAGTGTTATTAATAGTAAAGTGTTAGCCACTTAAAGAACTGTTCTCAACTGGCCTACCTGGTTAAATAAAGGTGACCTGAACACTACCACACCTACACACACACACACACACACACTACCACACACACACCACACACAACACACACACACACACACACACACACACCACACACACACACACACACACACCACACACACACACACACACACACACACACACACACACACACACACACACACACACACACACACACACACACACACACACACAAGACCTGAAAACACAGACACACTCAGAACACCTTACAATTCTTCAGTTTCTTAGAACCCAGCTATTATTAGGTTGAGGGGTTATTTATTATGTTATTTGTTTATTATAGAATCACCTGGTACACGCCGGGGACACGATAAGAGGCACTGGCAGGGAATTCGTAACAACTCCTGTGAAGTGTGTGGTGTTGGGGAGGGTGTTCCATTCTGTACTACAGGAAATGACTAGCTATCCAGTTAATACTCACGTATCAGCGTCTAGTAAAAGTACCATCTATGCAATCAAATGCATTCCTTTCTACAGCGTCCCCTAACCCTAGCCCCCTCAGCAGCTACATCAACACAAGGCTCAGAATGACACGGAACCATCTGGAGAACGTCAGACATTCAATCAAAAAAAGTTACTGGAAAATCTGGAAAAACAATAAAATCATTGTTATTAAATATTCAGAAGTTTATCAAGTTTTGCAATAGCCTCAAAACTCATATGCCGATTTAGATTTAATAAAGCACAATAATTTAGGAAAACATACCTAGTCTTTTATCGCTGAGTTTTAAGTTACTCGGCGTACACATCACGGACAACTGAATTGGTCCACCCACAACAGCGTTGTGAAGAAGGCGCAACAGCCTCTTCAACCTCAGGAGGCTGAAGAAATTTGACTTGTCACCAAAAACACTCACAAACTTTTACAGATGCACAATTGAGAGCATCTTGTCGGGCTGTATCACTGCTGGTACAGCAACTGCTCGCCACAACCGTAAGGCTCTCCAGAGGTAGTGAGGTCTGCACAATGCATCACCGGGGACAAACTACCTGCCCTCCAGGACACCTACACCACCCGATGTCACAGGAAGGCCATAAAGATCATCAAGGACAACAACCACCCGAGCCACTGCCTGTTCACCCCCATCATCACCAGAAGGCGAGGTCAGTACAGGTGCATCAAAGCTGGGACGAGAGACTGAAAAACAGCTTCTATCTCTCATGGCCATCTAGTTAAACAGCCACCACTAACATTTAGCGGCCGCTGCCAACATACTGACTCAAATCTCTAGCCACTTAATAATAAAAATTATGTAACACATTTATCACTAGTCACTTTAAACAATGCCTTTTATATATGTTTACATACCCTACATACTCATCTCATATGTATATACTGTACTCTATACCACTACAGCATCTTGCCTATGCCGTTTGGGCATCACTCATTCATATATCTTTATGTACATATTCTTATTCATTCCTTTACACTGGTGTGTATAAGGTAGTTGTTGTGAATTGTTGGTCAGATTACTCGTTGGTTATACGGCATTGTCGAACTAGAAGCACAAGCATTTCACTACACTTACATTAACATCTACTAACTATGTGTATGTGACCAATAAATTTGACCTGATTTGATTTGATTCTCCCCGATCGCTAAGTTTGGCCGGGTGGCTGTTGTCCTTGATGAACCCAAGGCCCTTCTCCCCGATCTCTAAGTTTGGCCGGGTGGCTGTTGTCCTTGATGAACACCAAGGCCTTCTCCCGATCTCTAAGTTTGGCCGGGTGGCTGTTGTCCTTGATGAACGCCAAGGCCCTTCTCCCCGATCTCTAAGTTTGGCCGGGTGGCTGTTGTCCTTGATGAACGCCAAGGCCTTCTCCCCTCTCTAAGTTTGGCCGGGTGGCTGTTGTCCTTGATGAACGCCAAGGCCCTTCTCCCGATGCGCATTTGGCCGGGTGGCTGTTCCTTGATGAACGCCAAGCCCTTCTCCCCGATCGCTAAGTTTGGCCGGGTGGCTGTTGTCTTGAGAAGGCAAGGCCTTTCTCCCCGATCTCTAAGTTTGGCTGGGTGGCCAGCTCTAGGAAGAGTCTTAGTGATTCTGAACTTCTGCCATTTATGAACTATGGAGGCAACTGTGTCTAGAGGACCTTCAAAGCTGCAGAAATGTTTTGCTTCCTTTCCCAAGCTGTGCCTCGACATAATCCTGTTCGGAGCTCTACCTTTCTGTTTATTTTATTGTAATAAATTTGCTAATGTTCAAAAATCCTGTTTTTCCACATTTTGTTACGTTACAGACTTTTTCTAAAATGTATTAAATAAATAAAATCCTCATCAATCTACACACAATACCCACAATGACATCACAAATACCCCACAATGACATCACAATACCCACAATGACAAGCGAAAAGTGTGGAAGTCTGATACTTTCGGAATTTACTGTAGTGGTAGAACTACTGTATTAATCAAATACTTGTTATTCATTACTCTGTAGGGATGTTTTATGAAAAGTAGTTTAGTGAGAATTTTTGCAACATCGATTGATACAGTCCACATTATAACCGGGCGATGCTGGGCCTTTTCACAGTGTTGTAACTTACTGGATAAATAAAGAGAAAGAAAAGAAGAGAGAAGAGAGGGCCGAGGAGTAGTATTCTCTCCAGCCGTGAGAGGAGGAAGGAAAGAAAAGAGAAGAGGAAGGAGAGGAAGGAGAGGGGGAGAGAGGAGAGGAGAGGAGAGGAGAGGAGAGGAGAGGAGAGGAGAGGAGAGGAGAGGAAGAGAGAGGAAGAAGGAGAGTGAGGGGAGAGGAGAGGAGAGAAGGGGACAGGAGAGAGAGAGGAGAGGAGAGGAGAGGAAGAAGGAGAGGAGGGTGAAGGAGACAGAGAGAGAGAAGGAAGAGGAGAGGGAGAAAAGAAGGAGAGGAGAGAGGAAAGAGGAAGGCGAAGAGAAGGAGGAGAGGAGAGGAAAGGAGAAGGTGAGGAAAAAGGAGAGGGAGAGAGGAGAGAGAGAGGAGGAGGAGAGAGGAAGAGAGAGAGGAGAGGAAAAGGAGAAGGTGAGAAAAGGAGAGGAGAGAGGAGAGAGAGGAGGAGGAAAGGGAGGAAGCAGCTACAGCAGACTTTTACCAACTGTTCCCCCACAGTGGTTCTGTGTAGAACGAGGCTGAGAGAATGAAGTGTTGGGTATGTGGAGCTGTACTTACATTACTGAATACAATAGTGCCACTCGACCTTCTCCCCCTAGCTTTTCAGACCAAGGGCCCGTGTCCCGTTCTATAAAACTGGTTACAGCCATCACTACGTGACGTTCTGTTCTGTTCCCAGAGCAGGGACAGAGGTAACAGGCGTAACACTTTCTTTTAAACAGGGCCGAGAGGAGAAATCTATCCATCTCTATTCAGAGAGATTGTTATGAAATCTATCCTACTGTTAGTCAGATGAGATGTTAAATCTACTACGTAGTCAGAGAGATGTTATGAAATCTATCCTACTGTAGTCAGAGAGATGTTATGAATCTATCCTACTGTAGTCAGAGAGATGCTATTCCAAATGCTGAGAAATAAACAAACAAATAAACTTTGTGCTTTTGCATCATAGGAAAAACATTTCATAAAAATGTAAAGCCCTAATTAATTTGACAAATTATGCAATCCTTAATAAATGATTATAAATCAATGAAAAATTGTGTAGTAATGATTGTAATGTAATACTATGAATATTACTGAACAATAAGCTAGAATAACTTTAGCTAACTTTTGCACCATACTTAGACTCTGCTGGAGTAGAGACGAGGGCAGTCCTATATGCTTTTGTTATTTTGTGGTCAATGAAAGCCTTTTCTTCCTACTGTATTGTCAGAGGCGAGTCAATGAACTTCCCAGTGACTCTGGTGCTTTGTGTCAACAGTCATCTTTTGTATCCTCAAATTGTTTCAATAGAAAAGCAAACTGAATTTGATCGATTAGTAATTGAAAACCTCCCAAACATGAACATTGACCCCACTGTATTACTAATATGCTATAATATTTTTTGGGGGGAAACCATTTTCAAATGTTGAGAATTCAATCAAATAATAATGTAGGTCTACATATTATGAAGATATGTTTGTGTTTCTATTCATCTTAAAACTCAGTCTATATTTGGGGAGGGGTGAGGAGGGGGAGAGTAAAAGGGGTATGTGTTGATTTATCAATGACAGATGTGTTTGACAAAAGTCAGTTAACAAACCAAGTCACTGTTTCATTCAGCCAGTTAAACTGAGTCGCTACTTCATTCAGCTAGTTAAACTGAGTCACAGCTTCATTCAGCTAGTTAAACTGAGTCACAGCTTCATTCAGCTAGTTAAACCGAGTCACTGCTTCATTCAGCTAGTTAAACCAGGTCACTGCTTCATTCAGCCAGTTAAACTGAGTCACAGCTTCATTCAGCTAGGTAAACTGAGTCACTGCTTCATTCAGCCAGTTAAACTGAGTCACTGCTTCATTCAGCAAGTTAAAACGAGTCACTGCTTCATTCAGCCAGTTAAACCAGGTCACTGCTTCATTCAGCCAGTTAAACTGAGTCACACCTTCATTCAGCCAGTTAAACCAGGTCACAGCTTTATTCAGCCAGTTAAACTGAGTCACTGCTTCATTCAGCCAGTTAAACCAGGTCACAGCTTTATTCAGCCAGTTAAACTGAGTCACGGCTTCATTCAGCCAGTTAAACCAAGTCACTGCTTCATTCAGCCAGTTAAAACCAGTACTGACCTTCATTCAGCCAGTTGTAAAAACCGAGTCATTGCTTCATTCAGCCAATTAAACCGAGTCACTGCTTCATTCAGCCAGTTAAACCGAGTCACTGATTCATTCAGCCAGTTAAACCAAGTCACTGCTCATCCAGCCAGTTAAACCGAGTCACTGCTTCATTCAGCCAGTTAAACTGAGTCACTGCGCTCATTCACCAAGTTAAACTGAGTCACTGCTTCATTCAGCTAGTTAAACTGAGTCACACCTTCATTCAGCAAGTTAAACCGAGTCACTGCTTCATTCAGCCAGTTAAACAAGTCACTGCTTCATTCAGCCAGTTAAACTGAGTCACTGCTTCATCAGCCAGTTAAACTGAGTCACTGCTTCATTCAGCCAATTAACTGAGTCACTGCTTCATTCAGGCAGTTAAAGGAGTCACTGCTTCAATCAGCCAGTTAAACTGAGTCACCGCTTCATTTCAGCCAGTTAAACTGAGTCACTGCTTCATTCAGCCAGTTAAACTGAGTCACTGCTTCATTCAGCCATTAAACTGAGTCACTGCTTCATCAGACAGTTAAACTGAGTCACTGCTTCATTCAGCCAATTAAACTGAGTCACTGCTCATTCAGACAGTTAAACTGAGTCACTGCTCATTCAGCCAGTTAAACCAAGTCACTGCTTCATTCAGCCAGTTAAACCAGGTCACTGCTTCATTCAGCCAGTTAAACCAGGTCACTGCTTCATTCAGCCAGTGAAACTGAGTCACTGATTCATTCAGCCAGTTAAACCGAGTCACTGCTTCATTCAGCCAGTTAAACCGAGTCACTGCTTCATTCAGCCAGTTAAACTGAGTCACTGCTTCATTCAGCCAGTTAAACCAGGTCACTGATTCATTCAGCCAGTAAAACCGAGTCACTGCTCATTCAGCCAGTTAAACCGAGTCACGCTTCATTCAGCCAGTTTAACTTGCTGAAATGAAGCAGTGACTCAGTTTAACTGGCTGAATGAAGCAGTGACTCCTTTAACTTGCTGAAATGAAGCAGTGACTCAGTTTAACGGAGTCACTGCTTTCATTCAGCCAGTTAAACTGAGTCACTGCTTCATTCAGCCAGTTAAACTGAGTCACTGCTTCATTCAGCCAGTTAAACTGAGTCACTGCTTCATTCAGCCAATAAACTGAGTCACTGCTTCATTCAGCCAGTTAAACCGAGTCACGCTTCATTCAGTTAGTTAAATAAGGTCACTGCTTCATTCAGCCAGTTAAACCGAGTCACTGCTTCATTCAGCTAGTTAAACTGAGTCACTGCTTCATTCAGCTAGGTAAACTGAGTCACTGCTTCATTCAGCCAGTTAAACCGGGTCACTGCTTCATTCAGACTGTTAAACCGAGTCACTGCTTCATTCAGACAGTTAAACCAATGTCACTGCTTCATTCAGACAGTAAACCGAGCCACGCTCATTCAGACAGTTAAACCGAGTCACTGCTTCATTCAGCTAGTTAAACTGAGTCACTGCTTCATTCAGCAGTTAAACTGAGTCACTGCTTCATTCAGCCAGTTAAACTGAGTCACTGCTTCATTCAGCCAGTTAAACCGAGTCACTGCTTCATTCAGCCAGTTAAACCGAGTCACTGCTTCATTCAGACAGTTAAACCGAGTCACTGCTTCATCAGCTAGTTAAACTGATTCACTGCTTCATTCAGCCAGTTAAACTGAGTCACTGCTTCATTCAGCCAGTTTAAACTGAGTCACTGCTTCATTCAGCCAGTTAAACGAGTCACTGCTTCATTCAGCCAATTAAAACTGAGTCACTGCTTCATTCAGCCAGTTAAACCGAGTCACTGCTTCATTCAGTTAGTTAAATAAGGTCACTGCTTCATTCAGCCAGTTAAACCGAGTCACTGCTTCATTCAGCTAGTTAAACTGAGTCACTGCTTCATTCAGCTAGGTAAACTGAGTCACTGCTTCATTCAGCCAGTTAAACCGGGTCACTGCTTCATTCAGACTGTAAACCGAGTCACTGCTTCATTCAGACAGTTAAACCAATGTCACTGCTTCATTCAGACAGTTAAACCGAGCCAATGCTTCAGTTCAGACAGTTAAACCGAGTCACTGCTTCATTCAGCTAGTTAAACTGAGTCACTGCTTCATTCAGCTAGGTAAACTGAGTCACTGCTTCATTCAGCCAGTTAAACTGAGTCACTGCTCATTCAGCCAGTTAAACCGAGTCACTGCTTCATGTCGCCAGTTAAACCGAGTCACTGCTTCATCAGACAGTTAAACCGAGTCACTGCTTCATTCAGCTAGTTAAACTGATTCACTGCTTCATTCAGCCAGTTAAACTGAGTCACTGCTTCATTCAGCCAGTTAAACTGAGTCACTGCTTCATTTCGCCAGTTAAACCAAGCCAGTGCTTCATTCAGCCAGTTAACCAGGTCACTGCTTCATTCAGCCAGTTAAACCGAGTCACTGCTTCATTCAGCCAGTTAAACTGAGTCACTGCTTCATTCAGCCAGTTAAACCGAGTTACTGCTTCATTCCACCAGGTAAACCGAGTCACTGCTTCATTCAGCTAGTTAAACCAAGGTCACTGCTTCATGCAGCTAGTTAAACTGAGTCACAGCTTCATTCAGCCGTTAAACTGAGTCACTGCTTCATTCAGCCAGTTAAACTGAGTCACTGCTTCATTCAGCCAGTTAACTGAGTCACTGCTTCATTCAGCCAGTTAAACGGAGTCACTGCTTCATTCAGCCAGTGTAAACTGAGTCACTGCTTCTTCAGCCAGTTAAACTGAGTCACTGCTTCATTCAGCCATTGAACCGAGTCACTGCTTCATTCAGCCAGTTAAATTGAGTTACTGCTTCATTCAGCGCAGTTAAACCGAGTCACTGCTTCATTCAGCTAGTTAAACCAGGTCACTGCTTCATTCAGCCAGTTAAACTGAGTCTCTGCTTCATTCAGCTAGTTAAACCAGGTCACTGCTTCATTCAACCATTTAAACCGAGGCGCTGCTTCATTCAGCTAGTTAAACCAGGTCACTGCTTCATTCAACCATTTAAACCAAGTCACTGCTTCATTCAGCCAGTTAAACCAAGCCACTGCTTCATTCAGCCAGTTAAACTGAGTCACTGCTTCATTCAGCTAGTTAAACTGAGTCACTGCTTCATTCAAGTAGTGAATTTCGACTTGCAGCATAAAGAAGACCTCTGCAGAAGTCCGACAGCACTCCTTTCCCAACTCTGTCAGACTGAAAACAAATTCCACATGACCGCTTATATTAGATGTAGTGCTTGTAAAGGCCTATAGATATTCTATATAAAGATAAATTAACCTTAACTGCAACCAGTGAATTGAAACTAAAAAAACTATTTCCTGAAAGTGTCGTCTGCAAAACTTGAGTCTGTTCCATATCTGGTTAAGTTGGCATGGCCCGCAGCTGGATGGTCGAGCCCTGATTGGGAGAGCCACGATCAGTAGATAAATAAACAGGTCTATTAGGGCCCTTTGATTGGAGAGCACGATCAGTAGATAAATAAACAGGTCTATTAGGGCCCTTTGATTGGGAGACACGATCAGTAGATAAATAAACAGGTCTATCAGGGCCCTTTGATTGGGAGAGCACGATCAGTAGATAAATAAACAGGTCTATCAGGGCCTTTGATTGGAGAGCACGATCAGTAGATAAATAAACAGGTCTATCAGGGCCCTTTGATTGGAGAGCACGATCAGTAGATAAATAAACAGGTCTATCAGGGCCCTTGATTGGAGAGCACGATCAGTAGATAAATAAAACAGGTCTATCAGGGCCCTTTGATTGGAGAGCACGAGCAGTAGATAAATAAACAGGTCTATCTGGGCCCTTTGATTGGAGAGCACGATCAGTAGATAAATAAACAGGTCTATTAGGGCCCTTTGATTGGAGAGCACGATCAGTAGATAAATAAACAGGTCTATTAGGCCCTTTGATTGGAGAGCACGATCAGTAGATAAATAAACAGGTCTGATCGGGCCCTTTGATTGGAGAGCACGATCAGTAGATAAATAAACAGGTCTATCTGGAAGCAAGTCAAAGCTTTAACCCCTAAAAAGGGCAAAACGCTCCTTTTGTGTTGCTTTTTTGAAAGACACCCAAATGCCAATGTTTTATTCCTTCTGGTAAACAGGACTATTTTGAAAGCGAGAGCAGCGATCCAAGCTCGATCCTGACGTAACAGTAGACCAATTTCAATGCTACAAGACTCAATCCAGGCTGCCGTGGGTTCTATCCAAGGATCAACACGTTATTTGTGTTTTATATCGAAAGGTCAACCAGATAGTTATTTTCTAACAGCCCAGAACCCAAAATAGTGAGTCAATGCAACAATAACATTTATGATGAAGAGGATCAACACGATTGAAAATAACGAATAACTGACAGTGGAACCCCACATTCTACAAAGCAGTTTTGTCAACAGTCACATTAGGGTGAATAAACAAACAGAACAACAGTAACATATGACATAATATGGGCCATGTCATGAATGTAGGCTACATCACCGAGCCAGTCAGTCTTACAGTGGAATTAGACGTTTTTTTTTTCTAAACAGTGAATACATCTTCTTATAACAATTGAAGGCTTCTCTGGATTGAAAGGCTTTAATACACTATTCAGGTGTCTTAAAAGAGACAATCCACACAACACAGCACTTACTTCCTTTAAACCTTGAACTTTTTCCTCATGTTTTTGACAGGAATCATATTTATTCAATATTTATATTGAAAGTTTGGATGTGACGTTGACTCACACTGGTTGAATCAACATTGTTGCAACAGCATTACATTACATTGAACCAACGTGGAAAAGACGTTGAATTGACGTCTGTCCCCAAGCAGGATGTGGGATTAATAAATTACTTTAAATCCGCATTTATTTACCAATATACAGTATGTACAAGTCCACCATATAGTTGCATTAAATACATAGAGATTCCATCAGTCACCCAATATCAATGATATCATGTTAAAATATAGACAGTGAACTGTTTTTTATAAAAACCTTGCATTGTTTAATCTCTGTGTAACAAAAATAGAACCGCATCTGTTGACATGTAGTATAAACATGGACTACAGTAGGCCTGGTGTTACATGTACTATAAACATGGACTACAGTAGGCCTGGTGTTACATGTACTATAAACATGGACTACAGTAGGCCTGGTGTTACATGTATTATAAACATGGACTACAGTAGGCCTGGTGTTACATGTACTATAAACATGGACTACAGTAGGCCTGGTTTACATGTAGTATAGACATGGACTACAGTAGGCCTGGTTGTTACAATGTAGTATAAACATGGACTACAGTAGGCCTGGTGTTACATGTACTATAAACATGGACTACAGTAGGCCTGGTGTACATGTATATAAACATGGACTACAGTAGGCCTGGTACATGTAGTATAAAACATGACTAAGTAGGCCTGGTGTTACATGTAGTATAGACATTGACTACAGTAGGCCTGGTGTTACATGTAGTATAAACATGGACTACAGAAGGCCTGGTGTTACATGTAGTATACACATGGACTACAGTAGGCCTGGTGTTCAGGTGTCCATGTCTCCATTTCTGATTGTTTGTTTAAATAAAGAAGGTCATTTTTCTTCACACCAGTGATACAACAAGGTTCCATAATGTTAGTGAATATAATATTTGCATAGAAAATACTAACTTGATTCGATATCTTTCAGTACAAAAAAAGTTATATTTGTAAAAAAAAAAAAAAAAAATGATTATGCAACAAAAAATTGCATCTGATGTTCTTTGGAGTAGGAGCTTCTTCCTTCAATAGCATTGGCCAGACTGACTGGCATCCGTTTGGAAAGGCAAGCGTTTCATCTTTATCTGAACAACAGTCTGAGTTTGTAAGGCCATCAATATGTTTATCTGAACAACAGTCTGAGTTTGTAAGGCCATCAATATGTTTATCTGAACAACAGTCTGAGTTTGTAAGGCCATCAATGTGTTTATCTGAACAACAGTCTGATATATATATACGTTTTACTATGAGGAGAGTTTACAGGAGAGACGCCAGTAGAATCAGGACAGATGCAGTCACCGTGGTCACAACACCACAGCTTCCCGCAGCAGAGCCACCTGAACCCGCGCTCCTCCCCACGAACTCCGGTTCTGACACCGGGAAGTCCCCATCCTCTTCATCGTAGTCCTCTGAACCGCTGCCGTCCTCCACCGTCGCAGGAGCTTCGAAGCACAGGTTCTTCATACTAATCTTGACATACTCGCAGATGGTCCTCTCGTTCCCGTCGCACACGCACGAATCCAACAGCTCCGCTTTGGGTATTTTGCGCATGTCTGCAATCACATTCCGACAAGCATTCGTGCAGGTTGCCCCGCTGAAAAGCTTCCCGCAGGAGATTAAATAGTCTCGCATGGCGGAGCTGCACTGCTGGTCTCTCTCACACTGCATCCGGGCCTCGGTGCAGCCCATGTTGCTAGTCCTGGGGAGGCACGGCTCGATGGCCCGCTTGGTGTTCCGGCAGATGGGGTCCGAAGCACAGCTGCAGTCCTCAAGCGCAGGCCCGTTGTTCGTCAGGTTGAGCTGCACCAGAGAGGAGATGCAGTGACTGGGACACCTCTTCCTGTCCCCTCTCAGAACAGCAGCACACGCCTGCATGTACTGCCCATATGCGTAATGGCACTCGGGCTCGGTCTGACAGTTCATGATGGCCTGCCAGCAGATTAACCTGCGGCTGTGGGAGGACGATGTCACCGATAAGCAGCCCAAAAACAAAAACACACAACCGACAGGCCACATCAACCTGCGGGAACCGTGTGCCAAAGCCTCAACTCTGGCCATTTTTACTGATGACTGAACGGATAAGATTACACCAGCTTCATCCCTACGTATTTCATACTTCCAAAGACTGCACTAGACATAAAATATCAACATTCTGGGATCAGACCATAGGTGGTGTGTAAAGACAGCAGGCTGCTGTACGTATCCCGTTCTGAAGTAGCTTCACTGCTCTGTTTGAAAACTCCGTCAAAGTGGCTGGAAGAAAGTTATCCATAAGTGACAAATGAAATGAAAACAAAAAGTTTTGAGCAAAAAGCACACAAGTGTTGGTAACCCACAGGTTTTTGTCCATTCCAGCATTTGCAGTGGAATCCCTCAGCTGCCTCAGCTCCTGTGCTTCCCTGATCTCGTCTTCCACTATTCTAGCAGCCGCTTCCCGTCCCCTCTCTCCTCTCCGTGGACAGAGCTGAGCGCTCAATGAGACCGTCCATAGGTTTTAAGGAGCTATGGCAGACACTGTACATCCACGAGACAGCGCTAATCACCGGTAATTACGTATGCATAGGAACACAAGCAAATATCAGAGGAAAACAGAAACTCTGCTTCTCCCAAAGTGATCTCTCTCTCTCTATCCTGCTCCGTTTGTCTTTCTCTAACCCCCCCACCCCCCCTCCCCTGTTGGCCCTCGCTGCCAAACTTCAGCAGTTTTCTTTTCTATTGGCCAGCCGCCTGTTGTAAATGTCGTGGGCGGGACTCTGGGGGTGGAGTTTTGGGAACATTGGCTCGTTCCTCCTCATTCCCTCTCTCCAAACAATCAACTGTAGAGAGGAGAGAGAATCAACGCGTTGAACCAATGAACTCACTTCGTGCATAATTAACACGTTATTCTACAGTCACGGATAGGCCGATGCTATAGCATAAGCATAGATAGGAAATAAAACATAATAATTGCACATTTTGGGGTGCAAAAGTTTTCTTTGTCAAACAGGAGGGTTGCAGCTGCAGATATGGGGTGCTCTGCATAACATAAAACATACACACACAAAACAAACAAATAAAAAGATATACTGGTAATGTGACGGATTAGTTAGATAACAAGGTCAACAGCAGCTGCAGTAACAGAGCAACAAAGCAAAAGCTAAGAAAACAAAGTAAGACATATTTAAACCTAGTTTCAACTACGGTGAGCTATGGGGGACTGAGTCAGGATCATATTTAAACCTAGTTTCAACTACAGTGAGCTATGGGGGACTGAGGCAGGATCATATATAACCTATTTCAACTACGTGAGCTATGGGGACAGTCAGATCAATATTTAAACCTAGTTTCAACTACGTGAGCTATGGGGACTGAGTCAGGATCATATTATAACCTATTTCACTAGGTGACTATGGGACTGAGTCAGTATCATATTAGACCTATGTTTCAACATGTACTATGGGACTGATCAGTATCATATGTGGAACTTCATAGTCAAAGACTAAATAATGCCTATCTGCAACGGATATTCCAATGCACTAACACAAGATAATCTTCTGAAAAACATCAATATGCTTAAATCACTCGCACATCTATCTGCAACCATCACTAACCACTGGGATTTTATATCATTCTAGACATGGGATTTAGATCTATACTAAAGATTATATTCTAGACTAAAGCGATTTAGATTCTATACTAAAGGGGATTTAGATTCTATACTAAAGGGGATTTAGATTCTATACTAAAGGGGATTTAGATTCTATACTAATGGGGATTTAGATTCTATACTAATGGGGATTTATGTCCTTAATTAGACTAAGGCTGATTTAGATATTTTACTAGACTATCAAGTAGCTAACGTATCTATCTATCTTAGCTTGCATGCCTGCTTGCAAAGTTGGTAGCCTTTTTAAAGCAAGCAACAAACTGAATGTACTGAATAAGACTCACATTCCATTCCATCTTTTGCTCAGATTATAGCAGTGATGCAGAGAAGCGTATTTAGTTTCTTTCAAAAAGGAACCACCAGTGAGGAGGTTACAGACAACTCAAGAGGTATGCCTATATATGCGGAAAATATACAGTACCTGTCAAAAGTTTGGACACACCTACTCATTCAGGGCTTTTTTCTTTTTTCTTAATTTTTTACATTGTAGAATAATAATGAAAACATAAAAACTATGAGATAACATATATGGATTCATGTAGTAACCAAAAAGTGTTGAACAAATCAACATATATTTTGGATTCTTCACAGTAGCCACCCTTTGCCTTGATGACAGCTTTGCACACTCTTGATTCCTCATGTGTTACTTCATGGTATTCTATATATTTTTTACTAAGAATTAAGCATCATGATTATGGGTCTATATTGTAGGAAAAAGCTGTTGATGTCACACCCTGATCTGTTTCACCTGTCTTTGTGATTGTTTCCACTGCCCTCCAGGTGTCGCCCATCTTCCCCATTATCCCCTGTGTATTTAGACCTGTGTTCTCTGTTTGTCTGTTGCAAGTTCGTCTTGTTTGTTCAAGTCAACCAGCGTTTTCTGCCTCAGCTCCTGCTTTTTCCAATCTCTCTTTTCTCGCCCTCCTGGTTTTGACCCTTGCCAGTCCTGACTACGAGCCCGCCTTCCTAACCACTCTGACCCTGACCCTGAGCCTGCCTGCCGACCTGTACCTTTGCACCCCTCTGGATTACCGACCCTCCCCTGACCCTGACCCTGTACTGTTGCCCTCTGGTTTACTGACCCCTGCCTGCCTTGACTTGTATATTTCCTGCCCCTGTTGGAATAACTATTGTTTATTCGACGTGGTCTGCATCTGGGTCTTACCTTCATACCTGATAGTGAACTGGCCATGACTGACCCAGCAGACTCGGACCTGCTGCGCAACGCCATCTCCTCCTAAGGACTGATGGAGGGTGTCCAAATGTTGGCTGAGCGCCATGACCGGGAGTTGGTCATGGTGTTGGAGCAATTCCATGGGTCGTCTGGGAGGCAGCCTGCCACGGTGGTAACCCCAGCGCTCCTCAGCAACTCGAGGGAGCCGAGCCTTTCGGGCGTTTTTAGCTCAGTGTGTCCTCATTTTCAAGCTTCAGCCCTCCTCCTTCCCCTCGGATCCCTTCCAAAATATCCTACCTCATCACGCTGATGTCTGGAAGGGCTCTCACCTGGGCTACCGCCGTATGGGAACAGCAGCTCGCCATATGAGCCTGGAGGGGTTCGTGGGAGAAGTGAGGAAGGTCTTTGATGCCCTGTTCTCTGGGAGAGAAGCTGCCCGAAGCTCCAGCGATACGCCAAAACTGTGGCCGACCATGCGGTGGATTTCCGTACATTGGCAGCGGAGAGTGCGTGGAATCCGGAAGCACTGTTCAACATGTGCCTGTACGGCGTCTCGGATTGGATGAATCCCAGAACATATTCTAGTCTATACTAGCAAAACAGTCCTGTAGCATAGCATCCACGTCATCTGACCACTTCCGTGTTGAGAGAGTCACTGGTACTTCCTGCTTTAGGTTTTTGCTTGTAAGCAGGAATCAGGAGGATATAATTATGGTCAGATTTGACAAATGGAGGGCGAGGGAGAGCTTTGTATTCGTCTCTGTGTGTGGAGTAAAGGTTTCCCTCTGGTGGCACATGTGACGTGCTGGTAGAAATGAGGTAAAATGGATTTAAGTTTGCCTGCATTAAAGTCCCATATTCTTGTTTGCTTATGGCCTTATACAGCTTGTTGAGAGCGGTCTTAGTGCCAGCATCGGTATGTGGTGGTAAATAAACGGCTACGAATAATATAGATGTGAACTCTCTTGGTAGCTAGTGTGGTCTACAGTTTATCAACAAGTATTCTACCTCAGTCGAGCAATACCTGGAGACTTCATTAATATTAGACATTACGCACCAGCAGTTATTGACAAATAGACACAGCCCCTCCCCTCGTCTCACAGACGTAGCGGCTCTGTCCAGCCGAAACACGGAGAAGCCAGCTCTGAATTATCCGTGTCGTTCAGCCAAGTCTCGGTGAAACATAAGATATCACAGTTTTGAATGTCCCGTTGGATAGTCTTAATCTTAGATCGTCCAGTTTATGATTGCACGTTGTCCAATAATACCGAGGGTAGCGGTGGTTTACTCACTCACTGACAAATTCTCACAAGGCACCCAGACTTCCGCCCACTGTATTTCTGTCTTTTCATCACGTGAGTTATGGGGATTTGGGCCTGGTCTCCGGGAAGCAGTGTATCCTTCGCGTCGGACTCATTAAAGAAAATAAATCATCGTACAGTTCGAGGTGAGTAATCTGACATCCAGAAGCTTTTTTTCCGGTCATAAGAGACGGTAGCAGCAACATTATGTAGAAAATTAGTTCAAATGTATTATTTTTATTTTTAAATAACAAAATTAGCATAGTTGGTTAGGAGGCCGTAAAACGGCAGCCATTATTATATCCACAGATGTCATGACTCAATTTTCCACATTGATTCATTGTCATCGCATAGGTTTTTTTGTAGTTGAAATGAAGTGGAAACCAAGTTGATTCAACCGCCCTTTGGATGGCGTAGAAATCCTATTCTACCTGCATGAGTTGATGATGAATGAGACACTGGAGAGATGTTGTTTCTCCTTTGAAACTAATCTGTTTTGCATCCTGGATCACACAGGCAAGGGGCAGGTTTCCATTGGTTTATTTGACAAACTGTGTGACATGTTCTAAAGATTTACAACATTTTTGATCTGTTCGACAGGGGTGGATTTTTAGACAAATTTACGGAAACTGTGTTTTTCAAACAAAATGATGCTTGATAAATCATTGTAAAGGTACACGGGGTACGTGATGTCACCACATAGCCTAACTATAAGGCTCACCTTTCACATTACATTTTTCAACTATAAAAATTATGTTTCTTTGCAGGACAAGGATTGTCCGGACTTTCCACAATGCCTTACTTTTCTGGTTGGCTGGATGCGAGTTTCACCATCCAATTATTTCAGAGATAAAAGAGGGCGAGGTTCACCATGCCAGACTGTGGTGATACGTTGGCACATCAGAATTGTTTGAGTATGTCAAATATTTGTACATTCTTGCTTTCTATCCTGCGGTCTTTGCAGGCTACCTGAGACATGAAACACATAGATGTGAGGCATTATAGGCTGTCCCCAATTTATTAATGCACAACTTGACTAAATTAATAGTATAAACACTTCAATCACTTCATTTTCATTCAACACCAGGTTTTTCTGATATTATTTTTTGGGGGGTGTGACATCATTATGTCCAGATGTGTTTATCGACACCAGACAGTTGAATGGAAACGTACCGTAGCAAGCTACGGTCACATCTATTCTAAATGTCGACAAACAAATCAGTGGACAAGTTAATGGAAACATAGCAACTATCGGTCTCCCAAATGGAACGATAGGGTTAAAAGTAATGAACATAGTTAAAATGTATTTACTTTATATAGGGGATCGTTTGGGACGCTAATATGAATCATCATAACCAACCCAGATCAAAGGTACAGGGGTGTAAAACAACAGCAGCACTACAGATCACTACAGGCATGAAGACTCAAGGAGAGGAGAGAGAGGTAGAGGAGAGAGAGGAAAAAGAGAGGCCCTGTCTTTTCTTACTGCCTCTGATCTTGCAGGTTTAAATTGCGATTACTTATATGTGGTTATTTTTGACCTAAATGACTAATGTACACATTTAATAAAAGAGAGGGGAAGAAGACAGAAAGTGGAGGAGAGGAGAGGGAGAAGACAGGTAGAGGGGAAGGAGGAGAGGAGAGGGAGAAGAATGGTATAGGGGAGCACGGTACAAAGGGTGTGTTGTGTTTGAGACAGCAGAACAGCTGATTTCTGGAATGTACCTTGAGCAGTGAGAAGCTCTCTCCCTCAGGTCCCTTAGTCTCACAACACAACAATGCTCTCAATGTCAGTTGTGAATGGGCAGAGCTGGAGCAGGCTGCTGGCTGGCTAGAGGCTGGCTGCAAGCTGGAGCAGGCTGCTGGCTGGCTAGAGGCTGGCTGCAAGCTGGGGCATGGTCTTAGGTTCTAGCTGTCCAGAGGCTGGCTGCAGGCTGGGGCATGGTCTTAGGTTCTAGCTGTCCAGAGGCTGGCTGCAGGCTACAGGCTGGGCATGTCTTATGTGCGTAGCTGTCGCAGAGCTGGCTGGCAGTGGGGGAATGCTCTAGGGTGCGTAGGCTTGCATGAGTGGGCTACTCAGATTGGGGGTGTGTAGCGTTGCTGGGGCTGGGGGGGGCTGATGGATGAATATGGGGAAACTCTCAATTACCCCCAAAAGCCATTAGAAGCCACTGTATAGCCCGCGGGTGAGTGGAACACGACTATGGGTTTTTCAACCTAGACTCTTCCTTTAGAGCTTGATACCGTGCTTGTGGTTGTGTTTATGTGTTTCCCTCAGATATCTATGTAGTTGAAGTTGTTGTTCATGTATTATGACGAGGCTAGTGATAAAAGTAGGACTGAACTTTTATGTCACGTTTCCAGGATGATGAACCAATAGCGCTGGTATAGATGTTACAGTGCTGATTGAACTTTGTTTTACATAATAAGGTCTGCCGGTTGGCAGTTTGAGGGGTTAATCTGGTTGCAGAACAATCTGAGGTATTAGATCTCCTCTTTCTGTTCCTTTCTCTCAAACAGGATAACAAGCTTCCTAAATCTCCTGAACACCTTACACACGGTTACCACAGAAACTTTACAGAGAAACAGAACTTATTCTATAGCGCCACACTATTTGTTCCCTCTGGTCAAGTTGGTAGCCAATGCTGTATCGAGGCTAGTACCAGAGCTAGAGTGTCGTGTGTGTGTCAGGTGTGGTGGTTTGGTGTGTTGTGTGTGTATGTGTATGTGGTGTGTGGTGTGCGTGTGTTGTGTTGTGTCGTGTGTGTAGGTGTGTTGTGTGTGTGTTTGTGGTGTGTGTGTGGGTTGTTGTGGTGTGCTGTGATTTGATGCTGCAGTTAGAGGTAAGTGTTGCAATTAGGCGTTACGGTAACAACGAAGGCGCAGCAATAATTCAAGACACACCCATCAACAACACACACAACGCGCACGCACCGCACTGCACACACACACACATCTGGTCCTTTTTATTAATAAAGGAATGATATTCATTATTTTTAAGACGATTTATATAATGGTTTGGATGTCTAATTGAGTCCACATTTTTAACATTATTATGGACTGGCTTTGGCTTAATAATATATGCGCATTTG
>NW_019943372.1:58016-60702 GCF_002910315.2 Salvelinus sp. IW2-2015 | reverse complement strand
GGTTCCATACTGGGTCCAGGGGTTCCATACTGGGTAGAGGGGTTCCATACTGGGTCCAGGGGTTCCATACTGGGTAGAGGGGTTCCATACTGGGTAGAGGGGTTCCATACTGGGTAGAGGGGTTCCATACTGGGTCCAGGGGTTCCATACTGGGTCCAGGTGTATCCAGAGCGACTTACAAATTGGAAAGTTCATACACATTCATCCTGGTCCCCCCGTGGGGAATGAACCCACAACCCTGGCGTTGCAAGCGCCATGCTCTACCAACTGAGCCACACGGGACCATGTTATTATACTGTCCACCTTCGTAGGTAATTGTCTAAGAGGTTTGTAGGGTGGGTGCTCCACATGTTGAGCAGCTAAGTTAACTATAGTGTACAGCACATTCCTTTTGAGTTCTATCCTATAGAATTGTATATACAGCAACAGAAACATCCTATCAGTGTGCTGGAGTTTGGTGTCGTGGTCTAAGCTCCTGACGCCACACCACATATGCCCCTCGGAGACTGTTTTTAACAGGTTTCTGTACCTCTATCTGTATGTACATTTGGCCTGTCAAGAAAATAACTCTCCTGAAACATTTTTCCTCAGTAAAAAAATTATGTAGGTTTCCAGTAAAAACATCCTGTTAGAAATCATATGAAAATCCTATCAGATTTTGGAAATAGTCCTATTGGACTCTTGTAGGGCTTTTTTTTACTAGCAGACAGGAACATCCATTTAAATCACTTCCTGTGTGGAAGCGAGGGACAGAGGAAAAGGGAGAGAGATAAACGAAGAGAGATAAACTAATTGAAAAGGAAGCAACAAAGATTAACGATTAATTTCCTTCCGCTATTCTTCTCTGCTCATGTCTGTAGTTGCGATGTTTCTCTCAGAGCTCTGAGATGTGGAGATAAAAACTGAGTCCAGGATTCAATCCGTGGAGTGCTGTCGACAATACGCCTTTTAAAGGCAATGTTCCCACATTCAAGGTTAACGCCTCCAGATGGCAGCTCAATGTTCCCACATTCAAGGTTAACGCTCCAGATGGCAGCTCAATGTTCCCACACATTCAAGGTTAACGCTCCCGATGGCAGCTCAATGTTCCCACATTCAAGGTTAACGCTCAGATGGCAGCTCAATTGTTCCACATTCAAGGTTAACGCTCCAGATGGCAGCTCAATGTTCACATTCAAGGTTAACGCTCAGATGGCAGCTCAATGTTCCACATTCAAGGTTAACGCTCCAGATGGCAGCTCAATGTTCCACATTCAAGGTTAACGCTCCAGATGGCAGGCTCAATGTTCCACATTCAAGGTTAACGCTCAGATGGAGCTCAATGTTCCCACATTCAAGGTTAACGCTCCAGATGGCAGCTCAATGTTCCCACATTCAAGGTTAACGCTCCAGATGGCACTCAGATGTTCCCACATTCAAGGTTTAACGCTCCAGATGGAGCTCAATGGTTCCCACATTCAAGGTTAACCTCCAGATGGCAGCTCAATGTTCCCACATTCAAGGTTAACGCTCCAGATGGCAGCTCAAATGTTCCCCAACAATTTCAAGGTTAAAACGCTCCAGGAAATGGGCAAAGCTCATGTTTTCCCACATTCAAGGTTAACGCTCAGATGGCAGCTCAATGTTCCCACATTCAAGGTACACTCGCAGTGGCAGCTCAACGTTCCCACATTAAGGTTAACCTCCAGATGGCAGCTCAATGTTCCCACATTCAAGGTTAACCTCCAGATGGGCAGCTCAATGTTCCCACATTCCAAGGTTAACGCTCCAGATTGGCAGCTCAACGTGCCACATTCAAGGTTAACGCTCCAGAAGGCTTCAATGTTCCACATTCAAGGCTCCAGATGCAGCTCACGTTCCCACATTCAAGGTAACGCTCCAGATGGCAGCTCAACGTTCCCACATTCAAGGTTAACGCTCCAGATGGCAGCTCAACGTTCCCACATTCAAGGTTAAGCGCTCCAGATGCAGCTCAACGTTCCCACATTCAAGGTTAACGCTCCAGATGGCAGCTCAACGTTCCCACATTCTTGGTTAACACTTCAGAGTCGGCTCAATTGGAAATAACCTTTATATGTCAAGCGTGCTTCAACACGTTTGGGATTCAATCTCGGCCTGAATCCATCACTTTCGCGATTTGGATGTGATGGGCGGAAGTGGTGTTCAGATGTGTAGTGAAGTGGAGTTGTGCGCGTGGTTGTCTTTGGTAATGAGTGTCAGCGCAGTGTGAGTGACCAGAGTGCTGGGATGTGGTGAGGAAAATACGAAGATACGTCTCACGAGTACTGGAAGGGGCCGTTCGTGGCACGTATAGTGACGCGTTGGAGGATGGAAGTAGACACGTCGGTGGGGCTACTCCCTTGACAGCGAATGCTCCTTACATTCGTCCATTATGGTTGGTTACAGCGGCGTGTTGCGCCTACAATTGAAGAAGATTTTTAGATGGCGCCAGGTAGCGTCGGCATATCTGATCAGGATTTACGAGTAATCATGCGATGGGTACCCGTAGATGATCTAAGGTTGATGAGGAATGTTGTCTGGTGATTAGGGAGCTGAGTCGTGTGAGGGCATCACCGCGGATCGGAACAGAGGATGTATAAATGGAGTGTGTGGGGTGAGTATGGCCATCGAATAGGGTGCTGAGGGACTGCTGGATCTATGGGGTGTCTTTGCGCTGGCAAGGTGG
>NW_019943372.1:23023-57991 GCF_002910315.2 Salvelinus sp. IW2-2015 | reverse complement strand
CTCATGTCTGTAGTTGCGATGTTTCTCTCAGAGCTCTGAGATGTGGAGATAAAAACTGAGTCCAGGATTCAATCCGTGGAGTGCTGTCGACAATACGCTTTTTAAAGGCAATGTTCCCACATTCAAGGTTAACGCCTCCAGATGGAGCTCAATGTTCCACATTCAAGGTAACGCTCCAGATGGCAGCTCAATGTTCCACATTCAAGGTTAACGCCTCCAGATGGCAGCTCAATGTTCCCACATTCAAGGTTAACGCTCCAGATGGCAGCTCAATGTTCCCACATTCAAGGTTAATGCTCCAGATGGCAGCTCAATGTTCCCACATTCAAGGTTAACGCTCCAGATGGCAGCTCAATGTTCCACATTCAGGTTAACGCTCCAGATGGCATGATCAATGTCACATTCAGGTTAACGCTCAGATGCAGCTCCAATGTTCCCACATTCAAGGTTAACGCTCCAGATGGCAGCTCAATGTTCCCACATTCAAGGTTAACGCCTCAGATGGGCAAGCTCAATGTTCACATTCAAGGTTAACGCTCCAGATGGCAGCTCAATGTTCCCACATTCAAGGTTAACGCTCCAGATGGCAGCTCAATGTTCCCACATTCAAGGTTTAACGCTCAGTGAGCTCAATGTCCCACATTCCAGGTTAACGCTCCAGATGGCAGCTCAATGTTCCCACATTCAAGGAACTGCCAGATAGTATGCCCACATATAAGCTCAGATGCACTCCAAATGTTCCCACATCAATGGTTAACGCTCCAGATGGCAGCTCAAGTGTTCCCACATTCAAGGTTAACGCTCAGAGGCAGCTCAATGTTCCCACATTCAAGGTACACTCACGTGGCAGTCAACGTTCCCACATCAAGGTTAACGCTCCAGATGGCAGCTCAAGTTCCCACATTCAAGGTTAACGCTCCAGATGGCAGCTCAATGGTCCACATTCAAGGATTAACGCTCCAGATGGCAGCTCAACGTGCCACATTCAAGGGTTAACGCTCCAGAAGGCGTAATGTTTTCAAGGCTCCAGATGGCAGCTCAACGTTCCACATTCAAGGTACGCTCCAGATGGCAGCTCAACGTTCCCACATTCAAGGTTTAACGCTCCAGATTGGCAGGCCTCAAGCGTGCGTTCCCACATTCAAGGTTAACGCTCCAGATGGCAGCTCAACGTTCCCACATTCAAGGTTAACGCTCCAGATGGCAGCTCAACGTTCCCACATTCTTGGTTAACACTTCAGATGTCGGCTCAATTGGAAATAACCTTTATATGTCAAGCGTGCTTCAACACGTTTGGGATTCAATCTCGGCCTGACTCCAGCACAGAAAACAAAGAGTAACTAGGATTGAGTCCACAAAGACAGAAGGTTAACAGAGAGTGGTGATGCCAGCGTTAGAAGGTATTCTTGTTGGAGAGGAACTGAGATGTTTGATGTCAGTGATCCTGAGGACCTAAGGAAAGGTATTGTAGGGCATAACAGGGCAGGGTGACTTCTGGCTAAAGATCCTCTAAAACACATAGTTGGATGGAACCAAAAGCTAGAGTGGCCACAGCAGGGCTGAGGGATCCTAGGCAGAAGGGCTGGGGCTTGGTGACCTCTGGATAAATGATCCTGTGAGTTGGGTCGGGTGACCTCAGGTTTGAGGTTTTAAGCAGGGTTTCTGTATAGCACTTTGTGACATCGGCCGATGTACAAAGGGCTTTATAAATACATATGATTGATTGATAACACAGGGCTGAGGAGGGTTGGGTAGGCGCTTGGTGACCCCAGGCTAAAGGATCAATCCAGAAAGACAAATACCCCTGACACTTCCTCACCCAGCTATTCTCTGTCCATTTCCTCACTTAGGACAGTTTAGTCTGAGCTGAAACAGACAGATTTAGCTTGGGGTAATTTATGCAGTTATGTCCATAAAAGATTGGCAAGAATCTAGTTTTAATTTTGTTTGCATATCTCAAGTAAGAGCACAGATTAACAGAATAGGATAAAACATGATTTATTTATTTGACAGGGACAATACACATCAATTAACAATTCTGTAAATGTGCCAGATTAAGTCAGCAGACTAGTTTTCATCTGTAGTCCCTTGGAAGATTTGGCATCACAAACATTCACATTTATAAAATCCTTAGCATAGAATAGAAAAGGATTGAATAACTTGCCTCCTAGAGTCGATGTCTGCACCTTCGCGGAAATCTGATTAGCATAATAAACAAATCCCCATAAAAATCTGTAAATTTAAACTAGAGATATTCATTTTTTGCATTGGATGCTTCTCAATCCACCGATGTTTCACTTCCGCATCTGACGTGTTGGTCAGACCATGAGACAACCCATCTGAGGTGAAAGGTGACAGAGCTAGAGCAGTGTTGGTCAGACCATGGAACATCCTGAAAATTGGTCTTCTCACAAAATCGTCTGTAGCGTCCAAATGGTTAGGCCTACAAACTATTATGACAAGAGTCTTGGGACTCGTCTGAAGTCGGTACAGCCGATCTGCCAACCTCGGTCTGTAGTGTCCCAACAGCCTTGGCTAAACACTAATATGACTCTCACGAACATGTCCGTGTTATTTGTTTTGCTCTAGGACACCCACAGGCCTCACAAGACTTGTCTGAATGTCCACCAGTACCAGTCAAAAGTGTGGACACACCTATTCTACATTGTATAATAAATGTCATCAAAACTATGAAACAACACATATGGAATCATGTAGTAACCAAAAAAGTGTTAAATTTTTACAAAAAAAATGTATATTTGAGATTCTTCAAAGTAGCCACCCTTTGCCTTGATGACAGCTTTGCACACTCTTGGAATTCTCTAAACTACACCTGAAATGCTTTTCCAACGGTCTTGAAGGAGTCTCCACATATGCTTAGCACTGGTCTGCTTTTCCTTCACTCTGTGGTCCAACTCATCTCAATTGGGTCGAGGTCAGGTGATTGTAGAGGCCAGGTCAGCTGATGCAGCACTCCATCTCTCTCCTTATTGGTGAAATAGCCCTTACACAGCCTGGAGGTGTGGTCATTGTCCTGTTGAAAACAAGTCCCGCTAAGCGTAAACCAGAAGGGATGGCGGATTGCAGCAGAATTCTGTGGTAGCCATGCAGGTTAAGTGTGCCTTGAATTCTAAATAAATCACCGACAGTGTTACCAGCAAAGCACCCCCACACCATCACACCTCCTCCATGCTTCACGGTGGGAACCACACATGCAGAGAACATCCGTTCACCTTCTCTGTGTCTCACAAAGACATGGCAGTTGGAACCAAAAATCTAAAATCTGGACTCATCAGACCAAAGGACAGAATCCCACCGGTCTAATGTCCATCGTTTGTGTTTCTAGGCTCAAGAATGTGTCTGTTACTTGAATTCTGTGAAGCTCTAATGAACTTACCCTCTGCAGCAGAGGTAACTCTGGGTCTTCCTCTCTTGTGGCGGTCCTCATGAGAGCCAGTTTCATCATAGCGCTATATGGTTTTTAAGACTGAACTTGAAGAAACTTTCAAAGTTCATGACATTTTCCGCATTGACTGACCTTCATGTCTTAAAGTAATGATGGCCTGTCATTTCACTTTGCTTATTTGAGCTGTTCTTGCCATAATATGGACTTAGTATTTTACCAAATATGTATTTTGTATACCACCCCTACCTTGTCACAACACAACTAATTGGCTCAAACGCATTAAGACGGAAAGAAATTCCACAAATTGAAATGCATTCCAGGTGACTACCTCATGAAGCTGGTTGAGAGAATGCCAAGAGTGTACTAAGCAGTCATCAAGGCAAAGGGTGGCTACTTTGAAGAATCTCAAATATAACATATATTTTGATTAGTTTAACACTTTTTTGGTTATTACATGATTTCATTTGTGTTGTTTAATGGTTTTGATGTCTTCACTATTATTCTACAATGTAGAAAAACCCTTGAATGAGTAGGTGTGTCCAAACTTTTGACTGGTACTGCATATAGAGACTATTTAGTTCCAAAACTAATTGGGTTAAAAACATGTAAAAAAAAAAATATATATATAAAACTGTTTCTCCCAGATTTGACAGAAACTTCAGAAAAAACATAATTTCGATTTTTTGGAGGGGACTATCTGTTGATCAATGTAATGAATTTGTGATTCAATGCACTTGGCTGTGCTAGTAGCAGTAAGTTAATTAAATAATGTTGTAATCTTTTTTTTTATATTTCAAAGGGTCTTAAAATTCTTCACAAATAGCTAAATGATCCTTGGTATCACTTTCTTAAAACAATTCCATATAGCTTAGTAGACCCCCCTTCTACTGACAGTGTTTAGACTGTTAAGTGCAACAACAACAAAGGGGTTAAATATATGTCAAAAAAAGTAATAATGTTTTCTGATGGCCTAGTCAAAGCCTACACCTTAATCCAATTGAGAATCTGTGGTAATTGTCAAGATTAGCAAACTAAGGCATGACATGCCAGCAACAAACTCTGACACTACACATCCAAGTATATCTGACCAAATTATGAAAGACAAGAATGGAAATTTTGAATTCCGTAAAGTGGAAGAGGTAAGAAGTTAAAGATTGCTGTACACCAGCAGAACCCAACTTGAAGGAGCACATATAGCCACATCCCAGTGGCTATATGTGCCAAGCTTATACCCCAAGAGACTTGCAGCTGTAATTGCTACAAAAGGTGGCTCTACAAAGTATTGACTTTGGGGGGTGAATAGTTTTGCACACTCAAGTTTTCAGTTTTTTTGTCTTATTTCTTGTTTGTTTCACAATAAAAAATATTTTGCATCTTCAAAGTGGTAGGCATGTTGTGTAAATCAAATGATATACAATCCCCCCAAAAAATCTGTTTTAATTCCAGGTTGTAAGACAACAAAACAGGAAATATGCCAAGGGGGTGAATATTTTTGCAAGCCACTGTATAGAAATGGATACAGCTGTTGATACACACAGAGAGAGATGTGGTCCCGTGTGGCTCAGTTGGTAGAGCATGGCGCTTGCAACGCCAGGGTTGTGGGTTCATTCCCCACGGGGGGACCAGGATGAATATGTATGAACATTCCAATTTGTAAGTCGCTCTGGATAAGAGCGTCTGCTAAATGACTTAAATGTAAATGAGATGGCCGTGTCTTACAGGCATTGAGGCATTCAGTTACTGCTCGATTGAACTTTGGAATCGGCAAAATGTGTGACCTAAGCGACTTTGAGCATGGTATGATTGTCATTGTCAGATCAGACTGTTTGCTATGAGACTCGAAATTGAGCTCAGGTGCACCCTGTTTCCATTGATTATCCTTGAGATGCTTCTACAACTTGATTGAGGTCCACCTCAAATTCTATTGATTGGACATGATTTGGAAAGGCACACACCTGTCTATATAAGGTCCCAACCAAACCTTTCAGAAGGACAACCATCTCTGCAGCACTCAATCAATCAGGCCTTTATGGTAGAGTGGCCAGATGGAAGCCACTCCTCAGTAAAAGGCACATGACAGCCCTCTTGGAGTTTGCCAAAAAGGCACCTAAAGACTCTCAGACCATGAGAAACAAGATTCTCTGGTCTGATGAAACCAATATTGAACTCTTTGGCCTGAATGCCAAGCGTCACGTCTTGAAGAAACCCGGCACCATCCCTACGGTGAAGCATGGTGATGGAAGCATCATGCTGTGGGGATGTTTTTCAGTGGCAGGGACTGGGAGACTAGTCAGGATCAAGGGAAAGATGAACGGAGCAAAGTACAGAGAGATCCTTGATGAAAACCTGCTCCAGAGTGCTGAGGACCTCAGACTGGGGTGAAGGTTCACCTTCTGACAGGACAACGAGCCTTAGCACACAGACAAGACAACGCAGGAGTGGCTTCGGGACAAGTTTCTGAATGTCCTTGAGTGGCCCAGCCAGAGCCCGAACTTGATCCCGATCGAACATCTCTGGAGAGACCTGAAAATAGCTGTGCATCAACGCTCCCCATCCAACCTGACAGAGCTTGAGAGGATCTGCAGAGAAGGATTGGAGAAACTCCCCAAATACGTGTGTGCCAAGCTTGCAGCGTCATACCCAATAAGACTCAATGCTATAATCGCTGCCAAAGGTGCTTCAACAAAGTACTGAGCAAAGGGTCTGAATACTTATGGAAATGTGATATTTCATATTTAAAAGAAAAAAAATTATGCGATGGCAAAAATGTCTAAAAACCTGTTTTTGCTTTGTCATTATGGGGTATTTTGTTTAGATGATGGAAAAAACTCAATTTAAATCAATTTTAGAATATGGCTGTATCGTAACGTGGAAAAAGTAAAGGGGTTAGAATACTTTCCGAAGACGCTGTATGGAGGCCGACCTCCTTCGCCTTGCCAGTGTTCTCTGGCCGCAGAGCTCATCATCTGTCCAGTGAATTGAAGCAGATCAGCACCGCACGACTCATCGATCCCTTGGCTGTAGGAGGTATTCAGATCTGACATTCTGTGTGCCTGGTCTTATCATAGTACTAAGAAAAGCACATCTTATTTTTCCCACAGCTGAGCTAAACAGCCAGAGAATCTCTTCCCTAAACTGAGCTAGCAGCCAGAGAATCTCTTCCGCTAAACGTGATAGCATAGCAAACCAGATAATCTCTTCTCTCAACTGAGCTACAGCCAGAGAAATCTCTTCCCTACACTGAGCTAGCAGCCAGAGAATCTCTTCCCTACACTGAGCTAGCAGCCAGAGAATCTCTTCCCTACACTGAGCTAGCAGCCAGAGAATCTCTTCCCTAAACTGAGCTTGCAGCCAGAGAATCTCTTCCCTACACTGAGCTAGCAGCCAGAGAATCTCTTCCCTAAACTGAGCTTGCAGCCAGAGAATCTCTTTCCCTCAACTGAGCTAGCAGCCAGAGAATCTCTTCCCTACACTGAGCTAGCAGCCAGAGAATCTCTTCCCTACACTGAGCTAGCAACCAGAGAATCTCTTCCCTAAACTGAGCTAGCAGCCAGAGAATCTCTTCCCTACACTGAGCTAGCAGCCAGAGAATCTCTTCCCTACACTGAGCTAGCAGCCAGAGAATCTCTTCCCTAAACTGAGCTTGCAGCCAGAGAATCTCTTCCCTACACTGAGCTAGCAGCCAGAGAATCTCTTCCCTAAACTGAGCTTGCAGCCAGAGAATCTCTTTCCCTCAACTGAGCTAGCAGCCAGAGAATCCTTCCCTACACTGAGCTAGCAGCCAGAGAATCTCTTCCCTACACTGAGCTAGCACCAGAGAATCTCTTCCTAAACTGAGCTAGCAGCCAGAGAATCTCTTCCCACACTGAGCTAGCAGCCAGAGAATCTCTTCCCTACACTGAGCTAGCAGCCAGAGAATCTCTTCCCTAAACTGAGCTTGCAGCCAGAGAATCTCTTCTCTAATCTGCTTGATGATGATACATTTGGAACAGACAAAGAATGTTCATTTATCAGTTGTACCTTATTTTTCTCCTGTTGCGTAGATATCATCTCACTCCTAGTGCATTTGAGTCCAGACGTAGACACAAATAACACCGTTTTTTAAAACTCTATTACTGCTAGCGTTAACTTGCTCCATTGGCATGATGGCTAACCACTAACTGTTGTGTTTTTTATTGAGGAATCCGGGACACAAACTTGCGGTCCCAGCCAAAAAAGCTAGCCGTGTCGCGGAATCCTTAACTATCACAACTTCCAATGGGTAAAGGTGTTGTTGTTGACATGATTAAAAAACTATTTGAATTAAAACTATTTAATAAAAATAACAGACAGAGTGTAGACAGTACACAGATCTGTTGCGTTCTCTGATGACGACTGTTGCATGACGTGTGAGGACGTGTCTTTAATGATAACATATCAATACTCTTTAATGATAACAGCTCAGTGTTTGGCTGTGGTGCTGGACAGCTGGATATCAGCCAGTGTGTTGAAGGGTTGGTATCAGACTGCCTTGATCCAGGCGGCTCTGACCCTCTCCTCTCTGCCTTATGAGAGCTGCTCTCCTCCACTGCTGATAACTCTGAGCGTAGGTCTCACATCCCTCAGTACCATATTAGTCCATTACCTACTCACAGTCCTCACAGACAGACTCCCCACTACATCGGCCACGGACACTTTCAAGACTGCAAAATAAAATACAAAAAATAAGAATTAAGTCACGGTTGATGTTTTTTTGTTTGTWTCCTCTGCGCTGGGACGGTCTGGAGCATAATTTACCACAGGTGGACTCCAATCAATTTGTAGAAACATCTCATGGATTATCAATGGAATTTCGAGTCTCATAGCAAAGGGTCGGTTTAATAAATTCAAAAAATCTGTTTTCGCTCTGTCATTATGGGGGTATTGTGTGTAGATTTATTTAATCCAGGTAGCCTAGTGGTTAGAGCGTTGGGCCAGTAACCAAAACGTTGCTAGATCGATTCCCTGAGCTGACAAGGTAAACATCTGTCGTTCTGCCCCTGAACAAGGCAGTTAACCCACTGTTCCTAGGCCGTGATTGTAAATAAGAATTTGTTCTTAACTGACTTGCCTAGTTAAATAAAACAAATGACATTTTAGAATAAAGCTGTAACGTAGCAAACATGTGGAAAAAGGGAAGGGTCACGTTCTGACCATAGTTCTTGTGTGTCCGATCCCTGCTACACCTCTTCTTCTCGTGAAGAGGAAGGCTGCCGTTACAGGAAGGGTCTGAATACTTACCAAACGCACTGTGTATACAACATAAAAATACACATTATACCCCCTAAAAATAATTTTAAAAAATTGGTAAATTTTATAATATTATTTTGGGTGGGTGTTTAATGTGTATTTTTATGTTGTGTTTACAGGGCACACGTGTTAAAAGGGACATAGGTCTCAATATGTCTTCCCTGTTAAAAAATAAAGGTGAAATYCAAATAAAAKCCCTGGTCCCATCAGCCTCATGCAGTCCGGACCCTAATGCAGCATGTTAACACCATGTTAACCTGCTAACGTTGGTGCAAGACATGGTCTCCTAAAAACAGTTACACTTTATAACTTTATAATAACTTTATAATATCTTATAACGTACGTATAATCATTATGAAACGTTCAGAAAGACTTATCAGTATACAAGTACCTATAAGCATTAGTATTCATAACCAATATAAACAAACATATATTATATATATATATATATATATATATATATATATATTATCATATTTTGTAATATTTGATAAATCATTTATAAGCATTTATAATGAACATTTGACATAACTAGATATAGAATCCTTCAAGATGTATTTTCTTCTGATTAGTCTACCCTACTCTTTCTAAACACTGCATGCTAAGCCATGTGAGACTAAGGTAATATAATACCTGGTTAGACATGTTAAATAATATACTATAGTACTGATTGTATGCTGCTGTTCATTTGAGGTTAACCCGAGGTGACAACACCAACACACGGCCACTTGATGGTAGACAGACTTGTTAAAGAAGTGTTCATTCTTAAATAAACATACTTTAACAAACATTCTTAAACAAACATACTTAAATAAACATACTTTAACAAACTACTGTGCACTCTGCTCGAAGAGAGCTGTTCTGTGTATATTCAGCCCCGTGCTTTAAGGGCTGTTTCTATTGGAAGCATAAGGGACTTATTTAGAGTTTAGCTCTGGCATCAGGCCAGGGCATAGTTCAGTTCCCTCTACAGATAGCTGGGARAGTTAGGGAGCGTTTTATTTTGGGAGAAAATTAAAAATTWAAATAAATATTTTAATTATTGTTACAGGATGATAATGTTTTCATCATCGGTCAAATATAGGCACCGTGCTGAAAGTTTTGCACATACAAATACTACGAATAAAATAAACAAAAATAACTGAAATCCAATCAAAAATCATTCTAGTCAAGGGGGATTTATTCTCATAATCACCAACTAAGGAGAGAATGAGAAGATATGTGTTGTTTGGTGGGAAAGCAACCATGATCCAAGAWTTTTTTTCATGAAGGGCATATTTTTGGTTAATCATTTAAATGCCAACCAAAAGCACCCMACCATGAAGACATCAGGGCTGCATTCCAAGTGGGACCATTTTCCTTACTTCTGACCAGGGCCTTGTGAGCCAATGTAGGGAATATGTTGCCGTTTGGGAAACAGCCCAGATTTGGCCCCAGTCGTAATGCAGGTCAACTCTGCAGATTAGCTTGGTCCAAATGTCTAAATCATTCCATTCCCTACTTATAAAAATGGAGGGGGGGGGGGGCAGTTAGGAGAGTGCAAGGCCAATCAGACTGGAAGACCCAGAGATAATGACAGCTGACCAAGGAAAACCAAATGACACAAACTAACACAAACTACACTCTAAAACTACACCAGTTATACCAACAACACTCTAAAACTATAAACCACACTCTAAAACTATAAACTAACACAAACCGTGCTCTAAAACAATAAACTACACAAACTACACTCTAAAACTACATCAAATACACAAACTACAATCGAAAACTAGACCAAATACACAAACTACGCTCAAAAAATATAAACTACACAAACTACATTCTAAAACAAACTACACCAACTACCTAAACTACACTCTAAAACAATAAACTACACCAACTGCACTCCGCAACTATAAACTACACAGACAGGGAAAAACTACAGTAAAACTACACTATCTACTACAATCAATTCAAACTACAAAACACTTCTACAAGCTAAACTCTACAAAAACTACACTTTAGTTGCATTACCTTAAACTGCACTCTAGCTTTATAAATAATTACTACAATCTTTATATGTGACCCGATTCAGGAAACTAGGCGTATGTCGCAAGTCACGATTTCACAGGAGAGCCTTTTGTAGGTGAAAACATTTTTGTTGTTGTCTTCTCGAACATGCAAACTTTCCTGGGCCTTAATATCAAACTTGTATGTCATCTGTAAATACAAATACAATTGWTAAATTACGAGCCTTGTTGGTTAAGCCACAGAAAAAGTCAGCAACCTTCCCGCTAGCCATGATTGGCTGACGTAATGAGTGGGCTGGACATGCCGAGAGATAAGTTTGGATTGGTCTGCGGTGTRGCATCTTGAATCTGTAAAATGAGCTGCTCGCATAACAATCTTTTCTTCTGCAGTTTTTTCAAAAGATATTATGTTAGCTAAAGCATACTGTTAGCTAGCTAGCTGACGTTAGATGCTGGCTAGCTAACTAACAATGAACCTTACGTTATTTGGTTAACTTTAGCTTGCTATGACAATCGGTTTGTATTGCTAGTAACATTACTCTATGGATTGGAATTATAGTACATTTTTTAGCTCGCTAGCTAACGTTAACGTGACATGTGTAACTTGCTGTTAACTTGCTAATGTTAGCTGAGGTAAGGTAGGTGGCTGGCTTGTTAACTTGCTAATGTTAGCTGAGGTAAGGTAGGTGGCTGGCTTGTTAACTTGCTAATGTTAGCTGAGGTAAGGTAGGTGGCTGGCTTGCTAGCTAACATTAATGTATGAAGTGTGTGTAACGTTAGTGATGTTATCTCAGAATGCTATTTCTATTGTATAATAATGCCAAAATATTTGTATCTGGAATTTGTCTTTCAGCATTAATCAGTAGAACACGCCTGACTCTAATCCACCAGTCATACAAAAATCAAAAAGACAGCTGGCCCAAGCAAAGGCAGCAGCCACGTAGTCATCAACTACGTGCACCATTTCTTCACCAACGGAGTTGGGGAAACACGTGTGGACCTGAATTGTGATAACTGCAGTGGCCAAAACAAGAACAAGTACTCAGATCATTGCATGGTTTGCTTTTTCCGTAAAGTTTTTTTGAAATCTGACACAGCGGTTGCATTAAGGAGAAGTATATCTTTAAATCTGTGAATAACACTTGTATCTTTTATCAATGTTTATTATGAGTATTTCTGTGATTTGATGTGGCTCTGTGCAAATTCAAGAGATGTTTTGGAGGCAAAGCCAAATGTAAACTGAGGTTTTTGGATATAAATATGAACTTGATRYAACAAAACATACATGTATTGTGTAACATGTTGTTCCGGGAGTGTCATCTGATGAAGAATATCAAAGGTTAGTGATTCATTTTATCAATATWTCTGCTTTTTGTGACTCCTCTCTTTGGTTGGAAAATCGCTGTTTGCTTTCTGTGACAAGTTGCTAGCGGAACCCCTGTCCTAGACAGGTTAAGAATGATGGAGGCCACTGTGTTCTTGGGGACCTTCAATGCTGCAGAATTCTGTTGGTACCATTCCCCAGATCTGTGCCTCGACATGATCCTGTCTCAAACCTCTATGGACAATTGCTTCAACCTCATGGCTTGGTTTTTGCTCTGACATGCACTGTGGGACCTTATAAGGAGCTCAGGGTGAGAATCTCCTTCCGGAGAGATATTAGGGATTGTAACATACTTTGTTTCATGGAAACATGGCTCTCTCGGGATATACTGTCTTTGTCCATACAGCCAGCTGGGTTCTCAGTATATCGCACAGATGAAACTCAAGTCCTTTTGTTCACCCGACCTAGAATACCCCACAATCAAATGCRGACCGTATTACCTCCCAAGAGAATTCTCTTCGGTTATAGTCACAGCCGTGTATATTCCCCTTCAAYCCGATACCACGACGGCCCTCAAAGAACTTCACAGGACTTAATGCAAACTGGAAACCACATATCCRGAGGCSKCATTTATTGTAGCTGGGGATTTTAACAAAGAAAATTTGAGGAAAATGCTACCGAAGTTCTACCAACACATTGACTGTAGCACTCGCTCTGAGAAAATTTTAGACCACTGCTACTCAGCTTTRGAAATGCCTACAAGGCCCCGCCCTCCATGCGGCAAATCTGACCACGACTCCATTTTGCTCCTCTCTTCCTATAGGCAGAAACTCAAAACAGGAAGTATCCGTGCTAAGGACTATTCAAAGCTGGTCTGACCYATCCAAATCCACGCTTCAAGATTGTTTTGATCACGCATACTGGAATAATTACGTTGAATGGGATATCCACGGGAACGTTGTCTTTAAAAACCACCTATAACCCACGATCGGATTGAATCCCATCCTAAATCTTCCTGTCTATAAACCAATAACTTTCTAATTGGACTTTTAATCATTTCCCCAGTTGTTAAATTTGGAAAAATAAGTATACATTCTTGATTTTGTGGTAAAATGGAAGGAGAATGAAAGTTTAAAGCAAAGTGCCCTACAAGTAGCAGGCGTGTAATCTGAGGTCTGAGCCTTGAAAAAACATCTGGCTCTGAGCCTGTTGTACACCATTGATGTCTGTCATATTTCCCTGTGAAACGTGAGTGTATGGGCAACATGGGAACGTGAGACTATATGCTCTGCCTGTCTGTCCATCTGTCTGTCTGCCTGTCTACCCCAACATATCTCAAGATAAGCCACTCTCACTTCAGAAAAAAGGCGAATGCAGACTATCTGTGGATATATTTGAGCCTCTCCCTCTCGACCGTAACAAAAACCCGACGGCAACTTCTGCAGTGTTGTCATCATTTACATTTACATTTAAGTCATTTAGCAGACGCTCTTATCCAGAGKGACTTATCATAGGAGCTACCGCTGGTCCCATCTATCAGAGGGAGTACAGGTGGAATCACAAACTAAATGGTGGTTGATTCTCTCATCACAGGTTTAAGCGAGAAAAAAACATTTCCCAGAATATTAGTAACATCTGTATTCCTTCAACTGTGGCTGCATTTTTACCTTGTCACCCTGTAACTTTACCTTCTCACCCTGTAACTTTAGCCTACCAGCAGCTGCCTCTGTCTGCCGTGCAGCCCGCATCGAACTCCCTGTCTCCCTGTCTCGTGTGTTTGCTCTCCCTCATCCATCACACCTCCATCCCTCCCTCCACCTTCCATCAGACCACCTGAGCCCCGGAAGACAGCTGTATGGAGCATGACAGAGTGGTCCTAACGGGTGGAGTGACTTGATGGTTACGGTGCTAAGACGACCGMATGGAGCCTGACAGAGTGGCTCTACCAGGGTGGAGTTGGTACACAGACACTGSTATTGATTGGAGGAAATGGAGTGACTCACTAGCTGAGGGAGGGAGGGAGACAGGAACCTGACTCCCCCTTGTCTATAATAGATAATAGCCCACCCCACTGCTTCAGGATATACCTGGCCTGAAGAGACAAGAGTGGTAGGGAGGCAMAGAGAAAATAATTGGTCATGTTCCCACAGAGAAATTCACCAGCGCTCTGTGACAACCAACAACTCCTGGRGACATACAGTACCAGTCAAAAATATGGACACACCTAATATATTTTAGATTTGAGATTCTTCAAAGTAGCCACCCTTTGCCTTGATGACAGCTTTGCACACTCTTGGCATTCTCTCAACCAGCTTCATGAGGAAGTCACCTGGAATYAATTTCAATTATTAACAGGTGTGCCTTGTTAAAAGTTAATTTATGGAATTTCTTTCCTTCTTAATGAATTTGAGCCAATCAGTTGTGTTGTGATAAGGAGTGTGCAAAGAGCGTGCAAAGCTAGCTAGCTAACTAGTAAGCTAGCGCAATTACTCTACAGAAAGAAAGGCAATATCTCCACTTCTGGTGACGACAGCTGGTGAGGAGGTAGGTAGGTGCGTGTGTGTGCTGGGCAAGTGTATCTGCTCAGATCAGATGATGATGATAGGGGCTGAGAGGCAGATGCAGGTTCAACCCTCATCAAAACTTTAAGGCTGCTAAATGGCACACTCCTTCCGTATGTAGTGCACTAGATTAGTAGTGAAGTAGTGAAGAATGTTATCAGGAACCTTGCTATTTAATATAGGGTCTGGAAGACTCGTTTTAAAGTGACTCAACACTATTTTTATYAAAGAACACTTGTATATTGTCCTTTCCAGGTGTTCTCTAAATTACATACTAGCATACAATAATCAACTGCATTATGACACATACCATGGAGCTAGCATCGTAGACCTAACACAGTGGACACCATGGAGCTAGCATCGTAGACCTAACACCATAGGACACATGGGCTAGGCATCGTGACACACGAGGAGACACCCGAGGGACGCAACGAGGGCACCTAACACAAGACACCAGCCCTTTAAAGCCACACCACACACACACACACAACACCCAGGATGCAAATCTATCCTTCGCCCAAGGACGCTTACCGGTAACACACGTGACAGCCATGGAGCTAGCATCCGTAGAACCTAACACAAGTGGCACCATGGAGCTAGCATCATAGACCTAAACAGTGGGACACCATGGAGCTAGCATCTAGACCTAACACAAGGACCACATGGAGCTAGCACACCAAGTACACTCGAACATCAGTGGACACCATGGAGCTACGCCATCGTAGACGCCTACACAAGGGACACCATGGAGTAGCGGAATGTCAGACTAACAAGATGGACACCATGGAGCTAGCACCGTAGACCTAACACAGTGGACACCATGGAGCTAGTCATGTAGACCGCTACACAGTGGACACATGTGGAGCTCCAGATAGATAGCCTCAAGACTCACAGTACGGACCCATGGAGATAGCATCATAGACCTAACAACAGTGGACACCATGGAGCTAGCATCATGATTAGACTAACATGGACACCATGGAGCTAGCATCACTAGACCTACTAACACAAGTGGACACCATGGGAGCTAGCAATCAATAGACGCTTACACATGGGGGACACCATGGAAGCTAGCATATAGAACCTAACACAGTGGACACACATGTGGACGACTTAGCGACCAAGCAACTAACACAGGGACACCATGGAGTATAAGGCACAGAGCACGGCCTATAAAACACAGTGGACACCATGGAGCCTTAGCACCACATGCAGACCTGGAACCGAAGGACACCATGGAGCTAGACGACCTAGACCTAAGCCATCAGTGGACACACATGGAGCATAGCTGCATCCTTAGAGCCTAAACGAACAGTGAGAGCACATGGAGCTAGCATCATAGACCTAGACACAGTGGACACCATGGAGCTAGCATCATAGACCTAACACAGAGGACCCATGGAGCTAGCACAGAGACCCTACAAGTGGACACCATGGAGCTAGCATCATAGACTAACACAGGAGGGACACCATGGAGTTAGCATCATAGACCTAACACAGAGGACACCATGGAGCTAGCACATAGACCTAACAACAGTGGACACCATGGATGAGCGATCATAGACCTAACACAGTGGACCACATGGAGCTAGCACATAGACCTAACACAGTGGACACCTGGAGTTAGCATTAGACTAACACAGTGGACACCATGGAGCTAGCATCATAGACCTAACTACCAGTGGAGGACATGGAGCTAGCGCACATAGACCTAACACAGAGGACACCATGGAGCTAGCATCATAGACATACACAGTGGACACCATGGAGCTAGCATCATAGACCTAACACAGTGGACACCATGGAGCTAGCACAAGCACCCTAACACAGTGGACACCATGGAGCTAGCATCAAGCACCTAACACAGTGGACACCATGAGGCTAGCACCAAGCACCTAACACAGAGGACACCATGGAGCTAGCATCATAGACCTAACAGTGGACACCATTGAGCTAGCACCAATAGACCTAACACAGTGGACACCATGGAGCTAAGCATCAGTAGACCTATACAGAGGACACCATGGAGCTATCACCAAGCATCTAACACAGTGGACACCATGAGGGCTAGCACCAAGCACCTAACACGAGGACACCATGGAGCTAGCATCATAGACCTAACACAGTGGACACCATGAGCTAGCATCATAGACCTAACACAGTGGACACCATGGAGCTAGCATCATAGAACCTAATACAGAGGACACCATGATGAGCTAGCATCATAGACCCAACACAGTGGACACCATGGAGCTAGCATCATAGACCTAACACAGTGGACACCATGGAGCTAGACATCATAGACCTAAACACAGTGGACACCATGGAGCTAACGAATATTATGACCTAACACAGTGGACACCATGGATGCTAGCATCATAGGACCCAACACAGTGGACACCATGGAGCTAGCATCATAGACCTAACACAGAGCACCATGGAGCTGCATCATAGACCTAACACAGAGGACACCATGGAGCTAGCATCATAGACCTAACACAAGGACACCATGGAGCTAGCATCATAGACCTAACACAGTGGAGGTGGAGAGGAGATTTACGAGACGTTGCCGGGAGAGGAACCGAACCTGCACGCACCACACACACACACACAGCTGCTTGGGTTCCTTCTTCTTTCTTTTGTTCAGGCCTTTTCCACAGACACCCGAGATGGGACGTGACTCCAGACCCCTGGCATCCGTACAATGGAACCCTATACCGAGGAGGGGGATGGGGAGCATTCCTTCACTCACCCCTAAACCCTGAGGGGGATGGTCTACATCTTTATAAACTGAAATACTCTTTAAGTTCTGAAGCCGAAAAAGAAAGGACATTCACAGTTTTGACCTACTACTGTACTTAAACAATGTGTTGGCAGGTCGCTTAGGACTGAAACCTTCTCAAACAGCTTAATTCATATCTTTATAGTAGGTGCTCCCAGAATAATGTGATTTGTACCGCATTCAGTTAACCCCAAAGGTCGATGTCCGCGCCCCCACGGAAAGTTCTCTCTAAGTGTTGTTTTTGGAATGCATGTGAGTTTCGGTCATTTAGAAACGATGCATCGTTAAAACACTCATAACTTAAGTTCCATTGCTGTCGGGAAACCGGACCCTGGCTATTACTTCCTGGCTATTTGCATTTATGCAAAACACATCTTTTCGGTGGTTCTTTTTTATGGTCCCATCCGGAACGGCAGTCTTTTTTAAATGTATTTTATTGGCCTTGAATCCCAAAAAACAATGAATCAAAATGTATTTATGAGGCCCTTTTTACATCAGCCATGGTCACAAAGTGCTTATACAGAAACCCAGCCTAAAACCCCAAACAGCAAGCAATGCAGATGTAGAAGCACGGTGGCTAGGGAAAAACTCCCTAGAAAGGCAGGGAATCTAGGAAGAAACCTAGAGAGGAACCAGGGGTGGCCAGTCCTCTTCTGGCTGTGCCGTGTGGAGATTATACCAGAACATGGCCAAGATGTTCAAACATAAAAAAATGACCAGCAGGGTCAAATAATAATAATAATCACAGTGGTTGTAGAGGGTGCAACAGGTCAGCACCTCAGGAGTAAATGTCATTTGGCTTTTCATAGCCGATCATTCAGAGTTAGAGACAGCAGGTGCAGTACGGAGAGAGAGTTGAAAACAGCAGGTTCTGGGACAGGTAGCACGTCCGGTGAACAGGTCAGGGTTCCATAGCCGCAGGCAGAACAGTTGAAACTGGAGCAGCAGCACGACCCGGTGGACTGGGGACAGCAAGGAGTCATCAAGCCAGGTAATCCTGAGGTATGGTCCCAGGGCTCAGGTCCTCCGGGAGGGGAGGGAGAGGGAGAAAAAGAGAATTAGAGAGAGCATACTTAAATTCACAAAGGACACTGGATAAGACAGGAGAAATACTGCAATATAACAGACTGACCCTAGCCCCCCGACACAAACTAATGCAGCATAAATACTGGAGGTTGAGACAGGAGGGGTCGGGAGACACTGTGGTCCTGTCCGACAATACCCCGGACAGGGCTAACCAGGCAGGATGTAATCCCACCCACTTTGCCAAAGCACAGCTACCACACCACTAGAGGGATATCTTCAACCACCAACCTACCATCCTGAGACAAGGCCGAGTATAGCCAATGAAGATCTACATTAATGATCCTAACCTGCTACGTTAATGATCCTAACCTGCTACATTAATGATCCTAACCAGCTACGTTAATGATCCTAACCAGCTACGTTAATGATCCTAACCTGCTACGTTAATGATCCTAACCTGCTACGTTAATGATCCTAACCTGCTACGTTAATGATCCTAACCTGCTACGTTAATTATCCTAACCTGCTACGTTAATTATCCTAACCTGGGCGTAGATTTTTGGTCTGGTCCGGACAAAAACTGATTAGGTTTGTTTCGGTTACTTTATTACCGCCACACCGGCAGTCATGACCGCAGTCAGATTCCACCMTTATACARAGTAACTAGGCTTCTCCAAGCGCTGATGCTGTTGATGGTCATTAGTAGCCTACCAAACAGCACCCTATTGTCAATCTAATCAAATAAAATATAATTGCATTTGTCACTTGCGCGGAATACAACTGGTGTAGTCCTTACAGTGAAATGCTTACTCACAAGCTCTTAAACCAACAATGCAGTTTAGGAAAATAAGTGTTAAGTAATTTAAAAAAATTAATAAATAATTAAAGAGCAGGAGTAAAATAACAGTACCAAGGCTGTATACAAAGGGAGTCAATGTGGGGGGCACCGGTTAGTCTAGGTATTTGAAGTAATATTTACATGTAGGTAGTGGAGGTAATTGAGGTATTTGTAGGTAGTGGAGGTATTTGAGAGTATTTTGTAGGTAGTGGAGGTATTTGAGGTATTTTGTAGTAGTGAGGTAATTGAGGTATTTGTAGGTAGTGGAGGTAATTTAGAGGTATTTGTAGGTAGTGGAGGTAATTAGAGTAATAGTTAGGTAGTGGAGGTATTGAGGTATTTGTAGTAGTGGAGGTAATTGAGGTCATTTGTAGGTAGTGGAGGTAATTGAGGTATTTGTAGGTAGTGGAGGTAATTGAGGTGTTTTTGTAGGTAGTGGAGGTAATGATAATATGTAGGTAGTGGAGGTATTTGAGGTATTTGTAGGTAGTGGAGGTAATTGAGGTATTTTGGGTAGGTAAGTGGAGGTATTGTAGGTAGTGGAGGTAATTGAGGTATTTGTAGGTAGTGGAGGTAAATTAGATTAATAGTGTATGGTTGGAGGTATTGAGGTATTTTGTAGGTAGTTTGGAGGTATTGAGGTATATGTGATGGTATTGGAGGTATTGAGGTATTTTGTAGGTAGTGGAGGTAATTGAGGTAATTGTAGGTAGTGGAGGTAAATTAGATAATATGTAGGTAGTGGAGGTAAATTAGATAATATGTAGGTAGTGGAGGTAATTGAGGTATTTGTAGGTAGTGAGGTATTTGAGGTATTTTGTAGGTAGTGGAGGTATTTGAGGTATTTTGTAGGTAGTGGAGGTAATTGAGGTCATTGTAGGTAGTGGAGGTAATTGAGGTATTTGTAGGTAGGAGAGGTAATTGAGGTCATTTGTAGGTAGTGGAGGTAATTGAGGTATTTTGTAGGTAGTGGAGGTGAATTAGATAATACGTAGGTAGTGGAGGTCATTGAGTGTATTTGTAGGTAGTGGGTAATTGAGGTATTTGTAGGTAGTGGAGGTAATTGAGGTATTTTGTAGGTAGTGGAGGTAATTGAGGTATTTGTAGGTAGTGGAGGTAAATTAGATAATACGTAGGTAGTGGAGGTCATTGAGGTATTTGTAGGTAGTGGAGGTCGAGGTAATATGTAGGTAGTGGAGGTAATTGAGGTATTGAAAGTAGTGGAGGTAAATTAGATAATATGTAGGAGTGCAGGTAAATTAGATAATATGTAGGTAGTGGAGGTAATTGAGGTGATATGTAGGTAGTGGAGGTAATTTAGGTATTTTTTAGGTAGTGGAGGTAATTGAGGTAATATGTAGGTAGTGGAGGTAATTGAGGTAATATGTAGGTAGGAGAGGTAATTGAGGTATTTTGGAGGTAGAGGTAAAAATACTATGAATACATAATAAACAGAGAGTAGCAGTGTTCCAGAGAGGGGGGCGTGACAATGACAATGCAAATAGTCTGGGTAGCCATTTYGTTAGCTGTTCAGGAGTCTTATGGCTCGGGGGTCGAAGCTGTTAAGAWTTCTTTTGGACCTAGACTTGGCGCTACGYTACCGCTTGCCGTGCTGTAGCAGAGAGAACAGTRTATGACTAGGGTGGCTGGAGTTTTTGGTGAAAACATTCATATTCTCGTCAGATGATAAGGCCCAGGACTATGAAACTTAGCAACATAGTAAAGGCCCAATGACCACACCATCTCATGAAATACCATGCCATTTGGCCACATAGTGGCGCTATAACAAGCGTTTGAATATGGTAACTTTGACAGGTCAGCCACCACACCACGTGTGACCTAGAGTCATGAAATTTGATCCAAAGGTCCCTCTCCTCACAAGGAACACAATTCACCCGGAACCCATAAAATCCACCCTGATTAACATCTGCTAACCATGTGTATGTGACAACTAAAATTTGATTTAATTTTGATTTTTGGGGGGGATAATCACTTAAAAACGCTACTGCTCTAGCACCGATTGACCGATCTACACGACACCTGACATGTGGTCTGTTTGGACCAAGGTCTCTCAACTGAATATTTTTCAGACTAGTAACAAAAACAACATGGCCGCTATTGACCAATCTTTCCATAGAGCGGTCATAATAGTTTCTAGGCAAAACCGTTCGGACGCTACAGACGATTTATTGAGAAGACCAATTTTCAGGATGTCTCATGGTCTGATAAACATTGCCTTTCACCGCAGATGCAAGTCAGTTAAGAACAAATTCTTATTTACAATCACGGTCTACCCCTGTCAAACCCGGACGACACTGGGCCAATTGTGCGCCGCCCTTTGGGACACCCAATCATGGCCGGATGTGATGCAGCCTGGATTCTAACCAGGTATTGCAGTGACACCTCTTGTATTGAGATGCAGTGTCTTAGACCACAGTGCCACTCGGGAGCCCAAATCAGCGGATGTAGTGGATTGAGACGCATGTAAAATAAACAGATATCTCTAGTTTAACCTGACGGATTTTGATGGGGGATTTTAATATTATGCTAACAGCAGTCAACGCAATATTTGCCAGACTAGTAATAAAAACACATGGCCGCTATTGACCAATGTACATTCACGTGGGTGAATGTCTCGCACATAAATGCATATGAATCAGACAAGGATCTTTGTATTGTATCACAAATAGGTCCACGTTTCAAACACTGTCAAGACTCAACATATCTAAGCATATTTAGATCAACCACATGGTGGCGCTATAACTGGCAAATGTTTATATCTCTTGATCTGTTTGACTCAGACTGATGAAATTTGGCATATACGGTCAGGGAGGTGAGTCTAGCCAATGGTGGAAAAAGTACCCAATTGTCAGACTTGAGTAAAAGTAAAGATACTTTAATAGAAAATGACTCAAGTAAAAGTGAAAGTCACTCAGTAAAAAACTAATTGAGTAAAAGTCTAAAAGTATTTGGTTTAAAATATACTAAAGAATCAAAAGTAAAATAATAAAAAGTAAAATTCCTTATATTATTAAGCAAACCAGACAGCACAATTTTTTATTTTTTTATTTATCGATAGCCAGGGGGACACTCCAACTCTCAGACATCATTTACAAACAAAGCATGTGTTTAGTGAGTCTGCCAGATCAGAGGCAGTAGGGATGACAAGGGATGTTCTCTTGATAAGTGTGTGTTTAGCGAGTCCGCCAGATCAGAGGCAGTAGGGATGACCAGGGATGTTCTCTTGATAAGTCTGTGAATTGGACCATTTTCCTGTCCTGAAAAGCATTCAAAATGTAACGAGTACTTTTGGGTATCAGGGAAAATGTATGGAGTAAAAAGTACATTATTTTCTCTTGGAATGTAGTGAAGTAAAAGTAAAAGTTTTCAAAAATATAAATAGTAAAGTACAGACACCACAAAGAACAACTTAAGTACTACTTAAAAATATTTTTACTTAAGAACTTTACACCACTGAGTCTAGCTAACCGGTAGAGTATGGTTAAATTTGGCCGCATGGTGGTGCTGTTGGACAGGAAAAAATATTCACGCAAGCTCATTGGTGCATAGCAGTCAGGTTGTCTTGGAAAATGTTTCATTTAAAGACATGCATCCATAGATGGTATATACTCAGTTTGGTTCCGATCGGTGTAGTGGTTGAGAAGATTAAAAAAATAGTCAATATCATAAATAATTGTCCAAAATACATCAAAAGCATTTTGCACGATCTGGTTGATTTTGAACTCTGATATTTGCCAACCGAGCAGCAGTAGCTCATCCTAGGGCGATGTGCCCAGTTTGTCCTGATGGTGGCACAGTGGGTCCACAGCTTGAACCCTGGCAGCGCTGCTTGCAGTTTTAATTAGGGGTACAGCAGCGAAGCTGCTAAGGGGGAGGTGAGATTGGGTCTACAGGGCTGTCCTGGCCAGTCAGTCGGAGAGTGGCGACACAGTGGTGAGGCAATGGCACGATGACCAGGCTGAGGAGTAGAAAAGGTCTGTGGGACCTATCCAGGATACACTGTAATGTCTGCAACCGCTGTGTCAGATTTAAAAAAAACTTTACGGAAAAAGCAAACCACGCAATAATCTGAGACGGCGCTCAGATAAACAACATTTCTCCTCCATATTGGAGTCAACAAAAATACGAAATTACATCATAAATATTCCCTTACCTTTGATGATCTTCATCAGAATGCACTCCCAGGAATCCTAGTTCCACAATAAATTGTTGTTTTGTTCGATAATGTACGTTATTTATGTCCAAGTAGCTACTTCTGTTAGCACGTTTAGTACACATATCCAAACGCTCGCGCAGATCCAGGCGAACGTCGGACGAAAACTTCAAAAAAGTTATATTACAGGTCGAATAAACATGTCAAACTAAGTAGAGAATCAATCTTTAGGATGTTGTTATCATAAATATTCTATAACGTTCCAACCGGAGAATTCCTTTGTGTCTACAGAAGTATTGGAATGCAAGTCYATATCATGWGGAAWGTGCGTGACCAAGAACTGGCAATCTGCCAGACCACTGACTTAAACASCTCCCATCCGGCCCCACATCAGAGTAGAAGCTTCATTTAACGTTCTACATACTGTTGACATCTAGTGGAAGCCGTAGGAAGTGCAAACAGATCCATATCCCACTGGGATTTCAATAGGCGATGAGTTGAAAATCGACCAGCCTCAGAATTCTCACTTCCTGTTGGAATCACTTCCTGTGATTTTTTCTCAGGTTTTTGCCTGCCATATGAGTTCTCTTATACTCACAGACATCATTCAAACAGTTTTAGAAACTTCAGAGTGTTTTATATCCAATAGTAATAATAATATGCATATATTAGCATCTGGCACAGAGCAGGAGGCAGTTCACTCTGTGCACGCTATTCATCCAAAGTGAAAATGCTGCCCACTACCCTAGAGAAGTTAATGAAGCTGCCAGGAAAAAACGTAATGCAAGCTTATTAGCTTATTGTGGCCGTATTGTTTGAGCAAGAGTCAAGGAAAATATTGCGTTTGAAGATGAACGTCCATAGAAGCTATTTACCATATTTGGTGCCAATAAGTCTAGCAGTTCTGGAGAAGAAGACGTTTAAAAATGGGAATCACTAGGCTTTAGAACGCTTTAGAACGCTTTAGAACACCAGGGGAMGAAATAGTTAGGGAGCTAGAAACCAGCCGATCATTGCCCCAGGTCGAAAAGTTTGTTCTCATGGCAGGAACAGCAACATACAGTAGATGGCCAGTAACACCTCAGCCGGCAGAGGGTCCGTGTAGTAGTGACACCATTAACACAGTTTGGCGTGATGGTAACTTCAACCACTACCGCAGTTTGGCGTGATGGTAACTTCAACCACTACCGCAGTTTGGCGTGATGGTAACTTCAACCACTACCGCAGTTTGGCGTGATGGTAACTTCAACCACTACCGCAGTTTGGCGTGATGGTAACGATCTTACATTTTGATTAAACGACCGGGATTTGAATTGCAGCCTGCAACACTTAACTTCATAAAAACATTGAGATTTCGTTTCGATGGTGGATTAAAGTCCACATCTGATGTTTCAAACTAATAGATTTATTTTCTTTGCAGAGCTGCTTACCGTCAGTTCACCGTAGGGGCACAAGGGAGCCTTGGAAGATGTGTACGACGCGTGTGGTCTCTTCTATTAGGAATGAATACACAGAATCAAGTGTTATCTACATAGGGTTTGAGAGTTAATAAGACCAGTTCATTGGATCTAGCCTCTACTACAAAAAAATGACTATACATCAAATCAATCCAATTTATTTATAAAGCCCTTCTTACATCAGCTGATGTCACAAAGTGCTATACAGAAACCCAGCCTAAAACCCCAAACAGCAAGCAATGCAGATGTAGAAGCACAGAGTTTGTTCRAGTTGTCTGCGGTCATTATTTATCAAGACATAATGGCAGCGTCTTATGTAATAACGCCTTCTGTTAAAAACTATTCAATCTGACCTTCTGAAATGATTAATCACATTCCCATACGTTTGGTGTCTTATAATTTTAAGACAAGATTTCTAAAAATATTATATGTTTACTTAGTCGACTATAAAAACTGTATCAAGTGTAGCCAGAAAAACTAGCTTGGAAGATAAAACTGCGTTGAACGCGCACAACCTGCCCGGTTGCTAGAGTGATGACTCTAACCCAGGGTGCCATCTAGTGGAAACCAATGGTAACTACACTGAGCAGCTAATTGGAGAACTTAGACTCTCAAGACGGCACTTTGTTTGACAAAAAGGACACATTACAAATGTGTCGGAAATAAAAACAAACAAAACCATGTAAAATCGGTAGTGTAGAGATGCGGTCAGATATTCAGCAGGAAGCAGAGGGTGCTTAAGTGTTGATATTTATTTACAGTGTTCAAGTAGTGGTATTTCATAGTTTTGATGTCTTCAATATTATTATTCTACAATGTAGAAAATATTCAAAATAAAGAAAAAACCCTGGAATGAGTAGGTGTGTCCAAACTTTTGACTGGTACTGAATGATCGCGATATTGTTTGGGAAAATGATAGATGCTACGTACCAAATGTGGTGCCAATCGGGCCAGTGGTCCTGGACAAGAAGACGTTTAAAGTAGTCAACGTCATGGAAAATGGTCCAAAATACCTCAAAAGCATAATATTGCATGTTGGATGTTGAGTTCTGATGTTTGCCAAGCGTGGTAAACAGTACTGAGGTAGCTCATCCTAGAGGGATGAGTCCAGTTTGTCCTGATGGTGGCACAGCGGGCCCACAGCTTGAACCCCGGCATGGCTGCTTGCAGCTTTAATTCGCAGCTCTAATGTGTGTGTGTGTGTGTGTGTGTGTGTGTGTGTGTGAGAGAGAGAGAGAGAGAGGTTATGAGAGCAGAAAAAAATCAACCCCCCCCTGAGATGAAGAATGCAGTCATGGAAAATATGAGACGTGGTGAACCATGGCCTTTGATAATTTTAACACAGATGTGACGCTAGAAACTGAAGCCTGTTGGAGCCGTGTGGAGTGGCTCGCAGACAGAGAAGGATTACCAGACACAGAGGCCATCTTAGGTCCATATCATGACCAGTTTCCACCCCGACATGCTGTAGCTCTTCTTGTGCTATGTGCCGCTACTTAAATCGCTGATGTGATGTCAGTAAATGAGTCCAGACGATCCGGTTCCATCTGGAACACATTCTAAATAAACGCACAGTCAAAATCTTAAAACGCCGTATACAAATTATACTATTGTTGTTTTTTCAACAGTTTGAAAAGTCACAGATACTTATCACAGTCACAGGTCTGGACTCTATCTATCCAATGTAGCGTACATGTTTGTAGGAGTGTTGTTCATTGGTTTATGTCTAATTTTAGTAAGTGGATAGATCCAGATCAACGTTACCAGGGCAGAGGGTAGTTGAATATCCTACAGCAAATGAGGTACAGAGAGAAAATCTTGTTGTTTTAGTACAGTTATATGAGGAGCTGGTTGCTGAGCAACAGGCAGCCATGTTCCTTCTCATTTCCCTCTGTCCTCAGGGTGCCTTTCCTAGGAGAGAGGTCAAACACACACACACACACACACACACACACACACACACACACATTCCCTGTTACAGCTTTCCCTGTGAGCAGCACAACAGCAGCAGCATTAAAACAAGACATATGGTGAAGTGGTTCAGGTGTCGTCTATGTTCTGTTCCCTAATGGCCTCTGACAGCATGGGCAGCACCACTAAAGGCAATRTCCATTTTAAAGTAGTCAATTGACTTGATATTTGTTATTTAGCTACACCTGTAGTGCTGGAGTCCTGACTCAAAATCTTGTGTGGCCACTAGATGGCGGTGATAATGCTTAAAAGCCGTTTACAAGTCATAGGCAACCCAATGTGAAGAACATCCAGAGACCTCATTCTACCTCTATTGTTGTCCCACTGGGTCCCACAGGGTCGAAGGTCAGGGGTCAGAGGACTGATCCCTAACGCATCAGCTCTATCAGTTACTCTGTTCTCTCTCAGGCCAACCCCCCCCCCCACACTCCACTTTCTGTCTCACAGAGAAGGGGCTGAGCTAGGCCATACCAAATGATGCCAGAGAGGATAGCCAGTCCAGCCATTCCAAACGATGCTAGAGAAGACACCCAGACTAACTCAGCCATACCAAACGATGCCAGAGTCAGATAGAAGGACCTAGACCAGTCCAGCCATTCCAAATACTGAGTCAGAGAGGAGAAACTTGTCCAGGAACGGCAACTTCTAGTTTAACATAACCTGCAAACTAGGACACCTTCAAGTACCAACTAACTACCTGCAAAACTAACCAGAACACCTTCCAACTGAACAACTGACCAACTAACCAGAACACCTTCCAACTGACAACTGACCAACTAACCAGGACACCTTCCAACTCACCAGGACCTTCCAACTCACCAGGACACCTTCCAACTCACCTTCCAACTCACAGGACCCTTCCACTCACCAGGACACCTTCCAACTCACCTTCCAACTCACCAGGACACCTTCCAACTCACCTTCCAACTCACCAGGACACCTTCCAAACTCACCAGGACCCTTCAACTCACTTCCAACTCAACCAGGACACCTTCCAATCACCTTCCAACTACCAGGACACCTTCCAGCTCACCAACTAACCAGGACACCTTCCAGCTCACCAACTAACCAGGACACCTCCAGCTCACCACTAACCAGGACACCTTCCAGCTCACCAACTAACCAGGACACCTTCCAGCTCACCAACTAACCAGGACACCTTCCAGCTCACCAACTACCAGGACACCTTCCAGCTCACCAACTACAGGACACCTTCCAGCTCACACTAACCAGGACACCTTCCAGCTCACCAACTAACCAGGACACCTTCCAGCTCACAACTAACCAGAACCTTCAACTCACAACTACACACTGACCACAGTAAAAAGCTACCATTGTTCTCCATGCCTACTTGAATCACCCTAACTTCTCTCTCTCTCCCTGTTTCACTCTCGCTGTCTCTTTCTCTCTCTTTCTGAAATTAAAACAAGTTTACTTTCTCAAGCAGGAAATTAACACGCGTCTAGACAGGAAGTAGGGTGGCATTATAGGATCATTCCTGGGGAATGGAAACACCATCTGTTTCTGACTCTACAGGTTACTTCTAGATGGTACCCTAATCCCTATATAGTACACTACTTTTGACCAGAGCCCGGTCTCTTAAGGCTTTCAACATTGGTGCCTGATATTCTAGTGTTAGTGTGGAGTAATTCCTCTCATTCTAGTGTTAGTGTGTAAGTATGTAGTAATTATCTCTATTCTAGTGTGTAAGTATGGAGTAATTCTCTCCGACGTTAAGGCTAATCTGAAAATGGTGCTGGCTACGGCTAAAATTGGCGAGTGTAGAGAGTATAGAGATATTGTTATCCCGTCGGCACCAACGATGTTAGGATGAAACAGTCAGAGGTCACCAAGCGCAACATAGCTTCAGCGTGTAAATCAGCTAGAAAGATGTGTCGGCATCGAGTAATTGTCTCTGGCCCCTCCCAGTTAGGGGGAGTGATGAGCTCTACAGCAGAGTCCACAACTCAATCGCTGGTTGAAAACAGTTTTTTGTAGATCATTTAAAAGTTAATTGGTCCTCTTTCTGGGACTAACCCACAAACAGGCCCAAGCCTGGCCTGCTGAGGAGTGACGGACTCCATCCTAGCTGGAGGGGTGCTCTCATCTTATCTACCAACATAGACAGGGCTCTAACTCCTCTAGCGCCACATGAAATAGGGTGCAGGCCAGGCAGTAGGCTGTTAGCCAGCCTGCCAGCTTAGTGAAGTCTGCCACTAGCACAGTCAGTGTAGTCAGCTCAGCATTCCCCATTGAGACCGTGTCTGTACGCTCGACTCTAGGTTGGGCAAAACTAAACATGGCGGTGTTCGCCTTAGGAATCTCACTAGAATAAAGACCTCCTCCATTCCTGCCATTATTGAAAGAGATCGTGATACCTCACATCTCAAAATAGGGCTACTTAATGTTAGATCCCTCACTTCAAAGGCAGTTATAGTCAATGAACTTATCACTGATCATAATTTTGATGTGATTGGCCTGACTGAAACATGGCTTAAGCCTGATGAATTTACTGTGTTAAATGAGGCCTCACCTCCTGGTTACACTAGTGACCATATCCCCCGTGCATCCCGCAAAGGCGGAGGTGTTGCTAACAATTACGATAGCAAATTTCATTTTACACAACAAAAAAAAAGACGTTTTCGTCTTTTGAGCTTCTAGTCATGAAATCTATGCAGCCTACTCAATCACTTTTATAGCTACTGTTTACAGGCCTCCTGGGCCATATACAGCATTCCTCACTGAGTTCCCTGAATTCCTATCGGACCTTGTCGTGTTTTGGTGATTTTAATATCACATGGAAAAGTCCACAGACCCACTCCAAAAGGCTTTCGGAGCATCATCATCGACTCAGTGGGTTTTGTCAACATGTCTCTGGACCTACTCACTGTCACAGTCATACTCTGGACCTAGTTTTGTACCATGGAATAAATGTTGTGGATCTTAATGTTTTTCCTCATAATCCTGGACTATCGGACCACTAATTTATTACGTTTGCAATCACAAAAATAATCTGCTCAGACCCCAACCAAGGAGCATCAAAAGTTGTGCTATAAATTCTAAGACAACCCAAAGATTCCTTGATGCCTTTCAGACTCCCTCTGCCTACCCAAGGACGTCAGAGGACAAAAATCAGTTAACCACCTAACTAAGGAACTCAATTTAACCTTGCGCAATACCCTAGATGCAGTTGCACCCCTAAAAACAAAAAACATGTGTCATAGGAAACTAGCTCCCAGAAAATAGCTTTGAAGCAAGCTTCCAGAAAATTGGAACGGAAATGGTGCCACACCAAACTGGAGTCTTCCGACTAGCTTGGAAAGACGGTTCCGTGCAGTATCGAAGAGCCCTCACTGCTGCTCGATCATCCTATTTTTCCAACTTATTTGAGGAAAAAAGGAACATCCGAAATTTATTTTTGAGACAGTCGCAAAGCTAACTAAAAAACAACATTCCCCAAGAGAGGATGGCTTTCACTTCAGCAGTAATAAATTCAGAACTTCGAGGAAAAGGGCCAAACAGGCAGAGACAGCAAGGGCGGTTCGTTGCTCCAGAGCCTTTCCGTTCACCTTCACACACCTGGGCCAGACTACACTCAATCATAGGACTTTGTCACGTTCCTGACCTGTTTTCCTTTGTCTTGTATTTATTTAGTTGGTCAGGGCGTGAGTTGGGTGGGTTTGTCTGTGTGATTCTCTAGGTTGGGATTTTGTGTTCGGCTGGTATGATTCTCAATCAGAGGCAGCTGTCAATCGTTGTCCCTGATTGAGAATCATACAAAAGGCAGCCGGGGTTTCACGTGTGTTTTGTGGGTGTTTGTCTTTCGTGTTAGTATTCGTGCCACACGGGACTGTTTTCGGTTGTATTCTATTTGTTATTTGTTTTCATGTTAGTGTTCAGTTTCGATATAATAAAACATCATGAGCACTACCCCATCCGCGTATTGGTCCGATCCTTCTCGCTCTCCTCATCCGAGGAGGAGGAAGAATATGACAGCCGTTACAGACTTACTGAAGAGATGAGTCTTCAATAAAGACTTAAAGGTTGAGACGAGTCTGCGTCTCTCACATGGGTAGGCAGACCATTCCATAAAAATGGAGCTCTATGGAGAAAGCCCTGCCTCCAGCTATTTGCTTAGAAATTCTAGGGAGTTAGGAGGCCTGGGTTTTGTGACCGTAGCGTACGTGTGGTATGTACGGCAGGACCAAATCGGAAAGATAGGTAGGAGCAAGCCCATGTAATGCTTTGTAGGTTAGCAGTAAAACCTTGAAATCAGCCTTGCCTTAACAGGAAGCCAGTATAGGGAGGCTAGCACTGGAGTAATATGATCAAATTTTTTTGGTACTAGTCAGGATTCTAGCAGCCGTTTTAGCACTAACTGAAGTTTTATTTAGTGCTTTATCCGGGTAGCCGGAAAGTAGAGCATTGCAGTAGTCTATATACAGGGAGTACCGGTACAGAGCCAATGTGCGGGGGCACCGGTTAGTTGAGGTAATTGTAGGTAGTTATTAAAGTTATTAAAGTGACTAGATAGATAATAACAGAGAGTAGCTGTAGTGTAAAATGGGGGGGGGGGGGGGTGGCAATGCAAATAGTCTGGGTAGCCAATTGATTAGATGTTCAGGAGTCTTATGGCTTGGGGGTAGAAGCTGTTTAGAAGCCTCTTGGACATAGACTTCGCATTCCGATATTGCTTGCCGTGCGGTAGCAGAAAGAACAGTCTATGACTAAGGTGGCTAGAGTCTTTGACAATTTTTAGGTCCTTCCTCTGACACCGCATGGTAGAGGTCCTGGATGGCAGGAAGCTTGTCCCCGGTGATGTACCTGGACGTATGTACTTCCCTCTGTAGCGCCTTGCGGTCGGAGGCCGAGTAGTTGCCGCACCAGCAGGGATGCAACGAGTCCGGATGCTCTCGATGGTGCAGCTGTAGAACCTTTTGAGGATCTGAGGACCCATGCCAAAATCTTTTCAGTCTCCTGAGGGGGAATAGTTATACTGTTACATTGATGCTGTTGACCCGGATCACTGGTTGCTGCGGAAAAGGAGGTTGAAAGGGGGGTGAGTGTAACGGATGTGAAATGGCTAGCTAGTTAGGGGTACGCGCTACTAGCATTTCAATCAGTTACGTCACTTGCTCTGAGACTTAAGTAGGGTTTGGCCCTTGCTCTGCAAGGGCCGCGGCTTTTGTGGAGCGATGGGTAACGACGCTGCGTGGGTGACTGTTGTTGATGTGTGCCGAGGGGTCCCTGGTTCGCGCCCGTGTCGGGGCGAGGGGACGTACTAAAGTTATACTGTTACATTGGTCACGACTGTCTTGTGGACACCAAGGAACTTGAAGCTCTCAACCTGCTCCACTACAGCCCCGTCGATGAGAATGGGGGCGTGCTCGGTCCTCTTTTTCCTGTAGTCCACAATCATCTCCTTTGTCATGTTGAGGGAGAGGTTGTTGTCCTGGCACCACATGGCCAGGTCTCTGACTTCCTCCCTATAGGCTGTCTCATCGTTGTCGGTGATCAGGCCTACAACTGTTGTGTCATCGGTAAACTTAAATGATGGTTTTGGAGTCGTGCCTGGCCATGCGGTCACGAGTGAACAGGGAGTACATGAGGGGACTGAGCACGCACCTCTCGAGGGGCCGCCGTGTTGAGGATCAGCGTCGCGGATGTTGTTATCTACCCTTACCACCTGAGGGCGGCCCATCAGGAAGTCCAGGATCCAGTTGCAGAGGGAGGTGTTTAGTCCCAGGGTCCTTAGTTTAGTGATGAGCTTTGAGGGCACTATGGTTTTGAACACTGAACTGTAGTCAATAAATATCATTCTCACATAGGGGTTCCTTTTATCCAGGTGGGACATTATTAAAACAGGTTTCATATTTTGACTAGTTTATTTCCCAGGGACAGTTAGTACAGAACTGTGTCAATGCAACAGTGTAGCGGCTTTCGTCGTTGGAAGGAGAGGAGGACCAAATTGCAGCGTGGTACGTTTCCATATTTATTGGAAACACTTAACACGAACAAAAACAATAAATAGAAAATGAAACTAACGACGCTACAGACCTGAACATACAGACAACAAAGAACGCAATGAACAGGAACAATCACCCACAAACAAACAGTGAGAACAGCCTACCTAAATATGGTTCCCAATCAGAGGAAACGTAAAACACCTGCCCCTGATTGAGAACCATATCAGGCTAGTTGACAACCCTAAACCAAACATAGAAACACATAACATAGAATGCCCACCCAGCTCACGTCCTGACCAACTAAACAAGACTGAACAAGGGAAATAAGGTCAGGAACGTGACAAACAAGTAAAAAAAAAAATAGGATTCCAAGAGAGGGGCTCTGGGGTTGTTGACTTTAGATAGTGTCCCGTTAAGCAGAAAATGCACTGTAACTGTAACGATTGTGTGGAGAGACGGACCAAAGAGKAGCGTGATTAAAGTTCCACATATTTAATAAAGCGAAACTTACAAACAAAAGAGAAACAAACAACGAACCGTGACTTCAGCGGTGCTACATGCACTAACTCAAAACAAGATCCCACAAAACACAGGGGAAATGGCTGCCTATATATGATCCCCAATCAGAAACAACGATAAACAGCTGCCTCTGATTGGGAACCAGGCCAACATAGAAATGAAACAACCTAGATGACCCACCCTAGTCACACCCCGACCTAACCAACATAATAATTCTGTCTACTCATGGTTTTAATCAAGACTTCCTGCCCAAGATGCATTAAACTTGATTAATATTAAGAATTTGTTGCAATGATTAAGATGTTAATCTTCTTTCTACCAGGATTTATGGAACGTCCACTACCAGGTTTACCAATTATTCTGTATCTCTTCCTTTGAAATGCTTCTGAGGCAGGTGCCTTTGGGGAACAGTTAGTTCAAAGGGATCRGAATCCGGCTCTTAAGGGAGCTCCCAAAATAACTACGGGCCTGGCAATTTTTTTTGTTTTTAGCACCCACACACAACCCACCTGTGAGTCTTTGTTTCATTTATTGTGTGGGGTCTTTTTATTTTGGTATTAATGGGTTTTTCACAGGTTAGAAAGGATGCACCTGAAAAGGCACAAAAATGAAATTTTCTTTAGTATCTATTATCAGTTTTGTTTGCACACATGTACATTCTCTTGATAAGGCATTTACTGAAAAACCTAAATGTAATCCTGGTGCACAAAATGTTTGGAATGTTTGAAATATCTGTAAATAATGTCTGTGGTACAGGGAAAGAAAAGAGAAAGGAACCCTCACCTAATACAGTTGACTGTGAGCCCTGTCTGCCTAGACGTACGGTCAGGACGTCAACCAGATTGGGTCTGCTAGAACGGTCAGGACGTCACCAGATTGGGTCTGCTAGACGGTCAGGAACGTCACCAGATGGGTCTGCTAGACGGTCAGGGACTTCACCAGATTCGGGTCTTTAGATAGTGATATCACCATCCTTCACCTCCTGAAACCTCCTTCACCTCCTGAAACCTGAGTCCGAGCCAGCATCCTGTTCACAGCAACCAGTCGACGCTTATCAACTGCCTTTTCTCTCAGGAGTGCGACATGAGTCCACGTTGAGTGAGCATGGAGAGAGACCCAGTCCAAATTCTCATGCTGCTGGTTGTACTCGTAGGAAATGGACAGAAGAACATAACGACCGTAAAGAACAGCGAGAGACATAACGGACCGTAAAGGACAGCGAGAGACATAACGGACCGTAAAAGAACAGCGGGGTGACACACGGACCGTAAAGACAGCGGAGACATAACGGACCGTAAAGAACAGCGGAGACATAACGGAGCCGTAAAGACAGCAGAGAACCATAACCAGACCGTAAAGAACAGCGGAGACATTAACGGACCGTAAAGAACAGACGGAACATAACGGACCGGTAACAGAACAGTCGGAGAAAAACTATAACGGACCGTAAAGGACAAGCGGAGACATAACGGACCGTAAAGAACAGCGGAGACATAACGGACCGTAAAGGACAGGGAGACATAACGGACCGTAAAGAACAGCGGAACATAACGGACCGTACAAGAACAAGCGGAGACATAAACGTGACCGTAAAGAAAACAGCGGCCGTCTCAGAGAGAGAGTATCGCGGACATTATCACAGGCCAATCCACTTTGAACATGTG
>NW_019943372.1:8434-19193 GCF_002910315.2 Salvelinus sp. IW2-2015 | reverse complement strand
ATCTCTGAACTCTGTTCGGACTTCCTGGTGAGGCCTGATCACCCGTACTAGAAAGACTGGAGACATTGGGTGTGATTTAAAGGGCTACGTAAACACTCATGATAGGAAGAAGTTGATCATTTAGCAATAGTCCAATGTGTGATTCGGACCACGAGAAGGAAAAGAGAGCGCTGGACGGTCAGGACGTCACCAGATTGGGTCTGCTAGACGGTCAGGACGTCACCAGATTGGTCTGCCTAGACGGTCAGACGTCACCAGATTGGGTCTGCTAGACGGTCAGGACGTCACCAGATTGGGTCTGCTAGACGGTCAGGACGTCACCGATTGTTCAGACGGTCAGACGTCACCAGATTGGGTCTGTAACGTCAGGACGTCACCAGATTGGGTCTGCTAGACGGTCAGGACGTCACAGATTGGGTCTGCTAGACGGTCAGGACGTCACCAGATTGGGTCTGCTAGACGGTCAGGACGTCACCAATTGGTCTGCTAGACGGTCAGGCGTGCACCAGTTGGGGCTGCTGACGGTCAGGACGTCACCAGATTGGGTCTGCGGACGTCAGGACGTCACCAGATTGGGTCTGCTAGACGGTCAGGACGTCACCAGATTGGTCTTCTAGACTCAGGACGTCACCAGATTGGGTCTGCTAGACGGTCAGGAACGTCACCAGATTGTGTCTGCTAGACGGCAGGACGTCACCAGATGGGTCTGCTAGACGTCAGGCGTCACCAGATTGGGTCTGCTAGACGGTCAGGACGTCACCAGATTGGGTCTCTAGACGGTCAGGACGTCACCAGATTGGGTCTGCTAGGACGGTCAGGACGTCACCAGATTGGGTCTGCTAGACGGTCAGGACTTCACCAGATTGGTCTGCGTAGATAGTGATATCACCATCCTTCACCTCCTGAAACCTCCTTCACCTCCTGAAACCTGAGTCCGAGCCAGCATCCTGTTCACAGCAACCAGTCGACGCTATCAACTGCCTTTCTCTCAGGAGTGCGACATGAGTCACGTTGAGTGAGCATGGAGAGAGACCCAGTCCAAACTTCTCATGCTGCGGTGTACTGGTAGGAAAATGGACGAGACATAACGGACCGTAAAGAACGCGGAGACATACGGACCGTTAAAGAACAGCGGAGACATAACGGACCGCTAAAAGGAACAGCGGAGACATAACGGACCGTAAAGACAGCGGAGACATAACGGACCGTAAAGGACAGGAGACATAACGGACCGTAAAGACAGCGGAACATAACGGACCGTAAAAAAAGAAAGAAACAGCGAGACATAACGGACCGTAAGAACAGCGGAGACATAACGGACCGTAAAGAACAGCGGAGGACATAAACGCAAGGGTGTGGTGGGGGTGTGGGGTTGGTGGGGTGGGTGGGTGGGGTGGGTGGGGGGGGTGTGTGGAGGGAGAAGTGGGTGGGGGTGGGGGGGGGGTTTAGTGAAGTGTTAGATTACCTACCCAGTTCATTGTTCCAGAGCGAGCGAAAACACTTTCCAGTCTTTTGTTACGATTTTGTAAACGTGTCATTTAAAAAAAAACAAAACATTTTGAACATCACATGAATAAAGATATTATGGTACGAATGTGTAATATAGATTGTATGTTTATACTATATATATATGGCATCTATGGAGGAAAAATTGCCCTGCCTTGTAACCCTATCTTTAGGAGGTCAGCATGGAGTACAATATGTAGATAAAACAGGACATTTCTGGATTCTTGCTGGGACAGGGCATCATAACTCGGCACTTGGGCACTTACGAAGAAATACAAATTAAAAAGACAACAAGGACAGGCCTGGATTCTCAGAAAAACGAAGGAACATCCACCCCGAAAGTTCCAAAGCGAAGAGGACAGATGGACACATTTCCTCAAGCTGTTTAAACAGGCAGCCTTTCATAAGAAAAGAAAAATGAATATAATTTGAAGTGGAAAAAATCACACAGCACCAATCTTGTATTTTCTGACGTCAGAAGCTTCTTTTTAATAAAGCAAAAAGGCTTTCCTGAATACTGTTGTCGGGTTTGCTGAGGGGGGGGCATTCTTAATGAGAACCAAACACATTTACACTTATTTACAGTGAGTGTCCCAACCAATTAAGACACCGTTCTAATATTGAGTTGCCACCCCCCCCTTTGTACCCTCAGAACAGCCTCAATTCGTTGGGGCATGGATTCTGCAAGTGTCGGAAAGGCAGCCACAGAAGCTGCGACCATATCCAATTGCGTCCCACAGGTGTGTCAAGTTGGCTGGAGTCCTTTGGGTGGTGGACCATTCTTGATACACACCGGCAACGTTTAGCGGTGAACAACCAGCAAGAGATGCAGTTTTTTGACACACTCAAACCTGTGTTGCTGGCACCTACTACCTACCCATTCGAAGGCATTCAAATATTTTGTTTTGCCAGTTCACCCTCTGAATGGCACCACACGTCCATGTTCTACCAGGCTTAACAATCCTGCTTTATCCTGTCTCCTCCCTTCATCTTACACTGAAGTTAGATTTAACAGTGACTATTACATTACTCATTTACAGATGGTCTATTCCAGAGCGCTTACAGGAGAAATGAGGTTAATGCCTTGCTCAAGGGCACATCGACAGAGCCTCCTCAGCTCAGCGGTACAAAACCAGCAAACCTTGGACTATGCCAATGTTCTAAACCACTAGACTACTGCCAAGATCATAGCTTTCACCTGCGTCAGCCTGCATGGAAAGTGTTCCTAATGTTTGTGTCCACTCAGTGTATACAAACCGATTTCCACGTCCTCTGAGTTTGTGCTGTATTGATCTGTGTATAAACCATTGGGAGGATGAAATGTAAAGCTATCTGAAGAAGAAAACGAAGAAACGCCAGAGGAATGAGTGCCGGGAGAGAGGTGGGGTCGTCAACCAGTAACGTAATTGATTTAGGCTGGTCCAAAATGGTATTTTTGYGGTGTCAGGTTGATTGTGGAGGTATGGACACTGCGACATTTATACTCATTTAGACTASAAATGCATTGAGATACTGATCTGTCATTACCACAAATGGGGCCTATGATGAGAAAGTTAACGCTAGAAATATAAGATGAATATACTGTGTTTCAATGTAAACGTCCATTCTGCCAGTATCAGCGTGTGCTAAGTTGAGGCTCTTAAAGTGATAGCACCAACGTGAAGCATTAAGGACTGTCATTCTACATTTGGGTTAGATAAATATTCAATAGTTCTAATTCAGTGGTGATTTTAGCATGTAAATCTTGGTGGGGCAAAAAAAAAAATGCATGCATGCCAGCAAAGCCACTACACAACACATTAATTACACTATAATGGCAACAACCGGTGCCCACAAACTGTTAGGGCCCACAAAGCTGTCCCAACAGCAGAGTTCCAACACCTTACCACTGCTACACCTGGCTATCAGCGGAGCCTTGTCTGGCAGCAAACGATTCATTCAGCCTCATTTACTGCCTTTCAAAAAAAAAAAAGCTAATTTGGCTGACTGGTTTAAACACATGTGGTTTCCACTGACAGTTGAGCTGTACAAACTATGGCATAAGGGYACGACGAGCGGATAAGAGGCCATCTTTGGGCTCCCGAGTGGCACGGCTGTCTAACAACGCATCTCAGTGCAAGAGGCGTCACTACAGTCCCTGGTTTGAATCCAGGCTGTTTCACAGCCGGCCGTGATTCTTATAAATAAGAATTAGTTCTTAACTGGACTTGCCCAGTTAAATAAAGGTTACACATTAGGGTGAGGCACATGGGCTACTAATAGCTTACTACATCTAACAATACCTCATTTAGTATTACTTCTTCTTGGCTACCAGAGAAAGTATACATATATCTGCCCTGGCATATTACATCATTTAGCAACAGCATCCCGAACGCTCAATCATATGGATCACCTTTGTTGTTCTGTGTCCACTTGAACAGGACAGTGTCGAGCATCCCTTTGGTGGGCAAATATTTTGTATTCAAACTTTTGTCATCAAAGTCTGGCATTCTCTTGATTATGGTGCTTCAAGACAACTGGGAACTCTGAAAGAAAACAGTCAAATCATGATGTCGTCATTGATCTTCAGGTCGGAGCTCTAGAAGAGAGCCCAGTTCCCGATTGCAATTCCGAGTTGAATAGTTTTTTTCAGAGTTCCCATTGTCTGTCTCATTGAATCTGAACCCATCTAGTCAGTCTGAAGACGTGAGATTTCCCAGTTCGAGTTTCCAGTTGTTTTGAGAGCGGCAGAAGTCATGCTGGATTGACAGCATGGCCAATGTTGAATGCTTGAAACAGACCCTTAACCCAGACTTGGACCACAACACCCACTCCACTGAATACAGGTCTAGTGATTGCTTTGCAATGGCTTGCAGTTGCCATTTTATTCCTTCGAACCACTCATTTGTTGAATTTGCGATTTCCAGCTTGTGTAGATTGTTTATGTCCAATGGCGATGAGCACCGATAGTTTTATCCAAATTTCACTTATTTTCGCTTCATATGCAAGGATTTTAAAAGGACACTATGAAAGCTTATTCTCCAGAGGGTCGATACAGGGCATCAGACAAATACATTTTCACCAACAGCACTGATATTTAACAGTAGAAAGAGGAGGAAGGGAAGCGCTACTAAGGTACACAATAGTACATTTTGGTAGATAGAAGGAGCCGAAACGCGTCGGTTTTAAAACACTTGTTTTCTATTGACACATGCCATACTAATAAAGGCATTTTAATTAATTATAATGAAGGGTTCCTTGGTCCTCCTTTCTTTTTGATGCCGATATTTAAACGTTCCTCCTAAGCTGAGTCTCCTACTACACATCTGTACAAACATGGTTCTTTACTGCTTGGCAGGACACTAAGTGATACGGGTCCTGTAAGGACCATTGGTGGCAAATCTGATGGCCGATCATAAATAAGGGGAGTTTCTCTGAGCTTTATCTAGACCAAATGGCTGTTTCCTCATCTCCTCCCTCCGRCGCCTCCCACCTCTGTCGCGTTGTTATCAACACTAGTTTAAATCCATATAGCTGTTTTCTAGAAATCTGGCTTTTTTTCTGGTTCGGGCTTATTTATTTTCTGTAATGTCAGACCAGAGCTCAAGATTTAGCTCACCTGGTTCAGACCGGGACAGAGTCCGGCTGTAATGAACACGATGGGAGACAGAGAGCTGGTTTCAAGCGCAGGGCGCAGCAGGTGTTTATTGTAAAGGACCGCATGAGGAGGCAGGTAGCTGGGTCCAGGGGCAGGCAGAAGGTCCTACACAGGGGGTCCAAAAGGGCAACAGTACAGGCAGGGAAAAAGTTAGTAACATCATCCGGGAGGCAATAGGTTGATAACAGGAAATCCGATAGGCTTAAATACAGACAGGGAATAGGCAAAAGGCGTCGTTAGTGAGGCAGGCGAAAACTAGAATACACGGTAGGATAAAATTATGGGAACACCAACACTCCGACTAGAAGTGTGTCACAAAACAAACAATACCTCACAATGGATGGGTGCAAAGAACTGAACTAAATAGTGTGTGATAATGAACATAATGCAGGTGTGTGGAACAGGTGTTAGAATTCAGGTGGACTTGGTATCTGGAGAGGAGCTGCGTTCAGGGGATCTTACGTGTTTGAGAGTGGAAGCAGACGTTACACCGGCAGTCGTCAGTTATGCGTGTGCTTTATATTGATGGCAACTTTGTTTGCTGAAGTTAAATAGGCCAGGTTAAAGGTTTCCATGCGACAATAGATCAGGTGCTATTTTATTTTTGACAATCTGCTGCTTGCGCGCATATGTTGTGTATATGCGGAATTGCATTAGTGTCACGATTGGCGGAAAATGTTGGTAATTCCCAGGTCTTGTCAATTAATTTTTGGGGAATTGTGAAGAGTACTGGTCCCTATTCCAGACGGGATATGGTGAGATGATCTGGTGTTAATACCTATTCCAGACTGCGATATGGTTGAATGTTCTGTTGTAATCCCTATTCCAGACTGGGATATGGTGAATTGATCGGGGTAATCCCTATTCCAGACTGCGATGATGGTGAATGATCTGGTGTTAATCCCTATTCCAGGACTGGGATTATGGTGAATGATCTGGTGTTAATCCTATTCAGGACTGGGATATGGTGAATGATCTGGGTGTTAATCTGTATCCAGACTGGGATATGGTGAATGATCTGTGTTAATCCTATTCCAGACTGCGGATATGACGGAATGATTCGGGGGTGTTAATCCCTATTCCAGACTGGGATATGTGTGAATGTCTGGTGTTAATCCCTATTCCAGACTGGATATGGTTAATGATCTGGTGTTAATCCTATTCCAGACTGGGATATGGTGAAATGATCTGGTGTTAATCCCAATTCCAGAACTGGGATATTGGTGAATGATCTGGCTGTTAATCCCTATTCTAGACTGGGATATGGTGAATGATCTGGTTTAATCCCTATCCAGACTGGGATATGGTGAATGATCTGTGTTAATCCAATTCCAGAACTGGATATGTGTGAAATGGAAATGGTGTTACATCCCCTATTCCAGACTGGGATATGGTGGAATATCTGGTGTTAATCCCCTATTCCAGACTGGATTATGGTGAATGAATCTGCGTGTTAATCCCTATTCCACGACTGGGATATGGTGAACATCTGGTGTTAATCTGTATTTCCAGACTGGGTATGGTGAATGATCTGGTTGTTAATACTGATTCCAGGACTGGAATTATGGTGAATGATCTGTTGTTAATTCCCTATCCCAGACTGGGATATGGTTGAATGAGCATGGTGTTATCCCTATTCCAGACTGGGATATGGGTTATGATGTGGTGTCTAATCCCTTGATTCCGGACTGGGATTATGCTGAATGATCTGGTGTTAATCCCAAGTCCAGGAACTAGGGATAGGGGTGAATATCTGTGGTTAATCCCTATTCCAGACTGGGATATGGTGAATGATTCTGGTGTTAATCGCTATTCCAGACTGGGATATGCGTGAACAATCTGGTGTTTAATCTGTATTCCAGACTGGATATGGTGAATGAGTCTGGTGTTTAATCTGTATTCCAGACTGGGATATGGTGAAATGAATCTGGTGTTTAATCCCTATTCCAGACTGGATATGGTGAAGGACGGTGCTGTTAATCCCTATTCCAGACTGGGATATTGGTGTATTATCTGGTGTTAATCCAAAAGTTCCAGACTGGATATGGTGAATGATCTGGTGGTAATCCCTATTCCAGACTGGGATATTGGTGAATGATCTGGTGTTAATCCTATCCCAAGACTGGATATTGGTGTGAATGATCTGGTGTAATCTGTATTCCAGACTGGGATATGGTGAATGACTTGGGGTTAATCCCTATTCCAGACTGGGATGGGGAATTTATCGTGGTGTTAATCCCTATTCCAGACTGCGGATAGTGGCTGAAATGATCTGGTGTTAATCTGTATCCAGATGGGATATGGTGAATGATCTGGTGTGAACTGTGTTCCAGACTGGGACTATGGGTGAATGATCGGTGTTAATTCCCAATTCCAGGACTGGGATATGGTGAATGATCTGCGGTGTTAATTCCCTATTCCAGACTGGATATTGTGAATTATATGCTCTATCTCAACCCGTCCAGGGACTGATTTGCTGCGAATAGTCTGTATAAGAGGTAACGATATTAAAAAAAGACGTTTGTCTTGAGATGAATTAGTGTGTTTGACTGGGTGTGTTGTGTTGGGGGAAAAAGTTGATGTTACTGCTGCGGAATGTGCTGTTTCAATCCTCCGCTGCTAAAAAGGGACCCAAGAAAACACAATGTTGATGGAACCATATAACCCTGAAGTAGAGAATCACCAGGAACCATATAAACCCTGAATACGAGAATCACCATGGTGGAACCAATATAACCTGAAGTAGAGCATCACCATGAACCATATAACCCTGAAGTAGAGAATCACCATGGAACCCATATAACCCTGAAGTAGAGAATCACCATTGGAACCATATAACCCTGAAGTAGAAGCATACCATGGAAACCATATAAACCCTGAAGTAGAGAATCAACCATGGAACCATATAACCCTGAAGTGAGAGAATCACCATGGAACCATATAACCCTGACAGTAGAGAATCACCATGGAACCATATAACCCTGAAGTAGGAGAATCACCCAATGGAACCAATAACCCTGAAGTAGAGAATCACCATGGAACCATATAAACCCTGAAGTAGGAGAATCACCATGGAACCATCATAACCCTGAAGTAGAGAATCACCATGAACCATATAACCCTGAAGTAGAGAATCACCATGGAAACCATATAACCCTGAAGAGAGAATCAACCATGGAACCGATATAACCCTGAAGTGTGTAGAGAAACACCATCCCAAAGGGCACCCTTACTCCCTATATGAGTGCACTAACTATAGACCAGAGCCCTATTCCCTATATAGTTGCCTACGATAGGACAGAGCCCTATTCCCTATATAGTGCATACATTAGACCAGAGCCTATTCCCCTATATAGTGCACTTACATTAGACCAGAGCCCTGATTCCCTATATAGTTGCACTTACATTAGACAGAGCCCTGATTCCTATATAGTGCACTACGTTAGACCAGACCCTATTCCCTAATAGTGCACTACCATTAGACCAGAGCCCTATTCGCCTATTAAGTGCACTTAAAAAAACTTTGAGACCAGAGGCCCTATTCCCTATATAGTGCCACTACATTAGACCCAGAGCCCTATTCCCTATATAGTGCACTACAATTTAGACCAGAGCCCTATTCACTAGATAGTTACACTTTACTATAGACCAGAGCCTATTCCCCTATATAGTACACTACTATAGACCAGAGCCCTGATTCCCTATATAGTGCACTACATTAGACCAGAGCCCTATGCCTATATAGTACACTACTTGTTAGACCAGAGCCCTATTCCCTATATAGTGCACTACATTAGACAGAGCCCCATCCCTATATAGTTACACTACTTTGAGACCAGAGCCCTATTCCCCTATATAGTGCACTACTTAGACCCAGAGCCCTTATTCCCTATATAGTACACTACTATAACCAGAGCCTATTCCCTATATAGTGCACTACATTAGGACCAGAGCCCTATTCCCGTATTATAGTTTACAACATACTTTAGACCAGAGCCCTATCCCTATAATAGTGCACTACATTAGACCAGAGCCTATTCCCCTATATTAGTGCCACTACTATAACCAGAGCCCTTATTTCCCTATAGAGTACACCTTTACTTTAGACCAAGCCCTACTCCCTATGATAGGCCACTACATTAGACCAGAGCCCTATTCCCTACTATAGTGCACTACATTAGACCAGAGCCCTATTCCCTATAAGTGCACTACTTTAGACCAGAGCCCTATTCCCTAGATAGCTGCACTACTTAGACCAGAGCCCTATTCCCTATATAGTGCACTACTATAGACCAGAGCCCTATTCCTATATAGTGCACTACATGAGACCAGAGCCCTATCCCTATATAAGTTGCACTACATTAGACCAGGGCCCTATTCCCTTAGATAGTGCACTACATTAGACCAGAAGCCCATTTCCCGATATAGTGCAACTACTTAGACCAGAGCCCTTTCCCAATAGTGCACTACATTAGGACAGAGCCCCTATTCCCTAATAGTAGGCACTACATTTTAGACCCAGACCCTATTCCCGTATATAGATGCACAATTAGACCAGAGCCCCTATTCCCCTATATAGTGCACTACATTAGACCGGCACCCTATTCCCTATATAGTTGCACTACATTAACCAGAGCCCCCATTAGACAAAGCAAAGGCCGCAGGCTGAGAATAGGGTTCTAATGGCAAACATCCTTTCTAAAACTACAGAAAATAGGGGCGATTATCATAAACAACCAGTTAGCCGGGCCAACCGGCAGCCTCACACACAAAACTTCCTTACTATGGTTTAATAAAGCAGATAATTAAAATATGTGATCCTCGTTGAGCCACCAGTGCGTGGAAAAAAGTACCCTATGTCATTACTTAGTAAAAGTAAAGATACATTAATAGAAATGACTCAAGTTAAAAGTGAAGGTCACCCAATAAATTACTACTTGAGTAATAAAGTATACAAGCATTTGGTTTAAATGATACTTAAGTATCAAAAGTAAATGTAATTGCCTAAAATATACTTAAGTATTATAAAAGTATAAATCATTTTCAAATTCCTTTCCCTAGTAACACGGCCAAAACATTGTTTGTTTTAGCAGGGGAACACTCCAACACTCCAGACACTCATGACAGATAGCCAGGGGAACACTCCAACACTCAGGACATCATTACAGATAGCCAGGGGAACACTCCAACCTTCAGGACATCATTACAGATAACCAGGGGAACACTCCAACACTTTTCAGACATCATTACAGATTAAGCCAGGGGAACACTCCAACACTCAGACAGGGTCATACAGATAACCAGGGAACACTCAACACCCTCAGACATTTCATATACAGTAATAGCCAGGAGGAACACTCCAAACACTCAGACATCATTACAGATAAGCCAGGGGCACCACTCCAACACTCAGACATCATTACAGATAACCAGGGAAACACTCAACACTCGACATCATACAGATAGCCAGGGGAACACTCCAACACTCAGACATCATACAGATTAGCCAGGGGTACACTTCAACTCTCAACATCATTACAAGATAGGCCAGGGGAACACCTCCAACTCTCAGAACATCATTCAGATAGCCAGGGTACCATCCAACTCTCAACATAC